>NC_134484.1:158960817-159105817 GCF_040206685.1 Ascaphus truei
ATACAGGGGCTTATGATAGAGAAGGGAAATAGCGCCATCTTTTGGTGAAAATACGCACCAGATAAGCTTGTCCTGCAGAGAACATGGCGAGATTAACAAAATCCGCCACAGCAGGTTTGTTTACTTTAAAATTAGCCAAACACGTGGCGAGAACGGTAAATTCGCCATGTTCAGATAGGGTGATATGCCAGTAGCATCGAAGCGCTGGAACGCGCCATTCTGCCCTATAATATGGCATGTTCCAGGTCGCCAGAAATACTTGGCAATTTTGCTACCATCTGCAAAAACAAGGTAAAGCCATTTTCTGCATATGCCCATAAGTAACGCCAATTCTGTGGCTATTTTATTGTCGTTTTCCCTGTAACTCGCGTTGCTCTCTGCATAAGCCCCATAGTGTCTAATGTGTGGATCCAGAAGGATTCCCGCTGTAATAGTAAAACATCCTTGTCCTGACCTGCCCTAGCTTTTTTAATATGTTCAATACCCATTAGTTTCAATGACGATATTGGGTGACTAAATTCGGAGCAATGTTTGATGAAAGCGGTATCCTCTGCACGATTACTGATTTTACTCTTATGTTCTATAAATCTGGTTTTGAGCATACGATTGCTCTTCCCAATATAACATAGTGCACAAGGACATTTAATCATGTAGATTATGTTTGTAGTTGTGCAGGTGATCCGCTCTTTAAAACTGAACAATCTGCCACTCCTTGGGTGGTAAAACTTATCCCCCATGTTCAGACTGTTGCAAATTCTACAACCTTAACACTTAAAACAACCCACTTTGAGCTCAAAAAATGTGGTACCATATAATGTTTCTCATTATCAGCCTTAATCAGGATGTCCTTAAGATTTTCTCCACGTTTATAAGCAAAACATGGGAAATCCTTACAGACCTCCTTTAGTGTATCGTCTGTCTGTAGTACTTTCCAGTGCTTTTTGAGTGTTTTTTTAATAAAACCACTGGCAGTTGTGAATTTACTTACAAATGTCAGACGATCACTTTTAAAATTTGATTGCGGTGTTGTGTTTAAAGCCGTGATAATTTCAGATCTGTTGTGTCCCCTCTCAACAAATCTATCATCAATCTCCTTTAGAGTTTCCTCCAATTTAATAGGCCTATCCACTATGCGTGTAGCCCTGATCTTTTGAGAAAATGGTAGCATTTGCTTCAATCGTTCAGGGTGGAAACTTGAAGCATGTAAAGTGCTATTTTTGTCTGTGGGTTTTCTATAAAGATCACTATGAAGTTCTCCATTTTCATATGTGAGGAGCACATCTAGATACGAAATCTGCTTAGTGCCCTCAATTTTTTGTAAACCTTACTGTGGTGTTCAGCCCATCCAGATAATCAAAAAAATTTACAAGTTCTTCCTCCGTACCCTCCCAAAGAAATAGCAGATCGTCAATATATCTACAGTAAAATAACATCTTAGTGTAATGTTCTGTAGGATAAATAAATTTCTCCTCAAAGTCAGTCATATATAAATTAGCATAGGACGGGGCCACATTGCTGCCCATGGCTGTCCCTGCTGTTTGTAGATAAAAAGTCTTCTCGAACTTAAAGTAATTCTTATATAAAACGAAATGTAGGAGGAGCATGATATAATCCACAGGTGGATTTGTTTTATGAGAATTAGTCAGATTTTGTCGAATGACGTCTAAGCCACCGTCGTGAGGAATTATGGTGTATAAATTAGTTACATCCATAGTTACCATGATAATGTTTTTTCCAATCAATGGTACTGTGCGTATTTTTTTAAGAAAATCAAACGTATCCCGTATGTAAGATTTACTTTTAGTTACCAAAGGTTGAAGAAAGATATCAATAAAAACTGCTAGTGGTTGGTAAATGGAACAGGTGGCTGATATATAGGCCTACCTGGGGGATTTTGCAAACTCTTGTGGATCTTGGGCAATAAGTAGATGATTGGGCGCCTTGGGTTTTTCATAGTCAGAAAATTTACTATTTCTTCACTAATCCATAAATTATTTAATCCTAATTGCAGTATCCCCTTGATTTCTGTTTGATACCTTAAAGTCGGGTCCATGTCAAGTTTGATATAACACTCTCGATTCTCTAATTGCCTCAAAACCTCTATTTTATACACACTGTAATCCTAACCTACAAGTGCTCCTTCCTTGTCCGCTTTTTAAAAATGATGTTACTGTTTTCCCTAAGTTTCTTTAAAGCCTCCTTCTGTGCAATAGTCAGATTGTAATTTGTGTAATGATGCTTTTTAAAATATTGTTTGACATCATTTTTTATAAGGCGCATAAATACATTGACACCTGAGTTTTTGAAGGGTGCAATAAACCTTGATTTTAATTTGCACCGATTAGGGTTTACCTGCTCTTGTTGCTGCCACTGCTGATCTTGCTGATCTGTGGGTCTAGAGAAAAAAGATTTTAAATTCAAATTTCTTTCAAATTTAAACAGTTCAACCTCTAATGCAAAGGGATCAGGTCTTGTAGTAGGAACGAATGAGGGACTTTTGGATAAAACACAAATATCCATTTCTGTTAATTCATGAGAAGACAAATTAATGATCAAATTATGCTTACACATGGTCGTGGGCGAAGTACTGGAGGCGTTCTTTGCACTTCTGCGGCTCCTTGTCTTGCGTATTTGGCCCTTGATATCTGTCCTCGTCCCTTGTCTAAAAAAGACCTCCCTGGGGTTTGGGTTACTGCACCCTCCGCTGATGATGTGGTATCAGAGTCACTCGTGAAGCCTGTGGCTTTTTTGGCCACCTTTTTTGATTTTATTAAATTCTTTGAACGTCTATCTGCCTTTCTCCAAAAATAGACATTATTATCTTTATAATCTGTCACTATCTTTTTAAACTTTTGTTTCTTGAAGTGGATTAAATCATCCTTACATTTTTGTAGCTTGGTTTTAAGCTCATCTAATGATTGGACAGTGATGTCATTCTGATGTGTCCGCTCAATAACAATCTCTATTTTTAGAATTTCATGCCTCACAGTAGTGAGTTGCTGACCCACTTCTTCTATCACTAGTAGTATTAAATCAAGTGATGCTTTGTTCAAAATGTTGCACCAATTGTCACAAAAACATTGCTGTCAATTCCAATTGTTGGGCGATTTTTTATCCGAAACCCCCTAGGGATGAGTTTCTGTTTGTAGTACTCTGATAATGTATTACCATGAGAGTAAAGTTCGATTTCTTTTTTCTTAAGCCTTTCTAAATCTTTAATATGGTCTGTGGGTCTATCCGGCCCAAAAGCCTCTTGTGGGGTTGGTTTAAACAAAATTTTACTGATTTCTTCGTCATTAAAAGTTTTTATTTCTGCTCTATTAGACAATCCACTTGACAAGTTATCCAGACCTTCCATATTTTAAAATTCCTCGCCACTTGCCACTAGCAAAAAGATATATCCAAATGCGGATCAAAAGCTCCTGTGCAGCAACAGGTATAAGCAGATGAGGTATTAACCCAATAGATACTTACATTAAGCTAAAAAGCTAATCAGTAAAATAAACAATTATGCTAATAATAGCAATCAGGTGGGTGCAAGCATAAGTACAGGTAGTAACAGTCCAGACAATATAAGAGAAATGCTTCACACCTCAAAAAGAAAAATAATGATACAGTTACCGGTGCTCCAGTGTTTGCACGAAAGCCTGCAACCAGTCCTGAACAGATGAACAAAGGAGCATAGGGCACAACGGGTTTAGCAAATCAAACTCATTTATTGAGCCAACACGACGTTTTGACCATAATGGTCTTTATCAAGTGACAATGGCATAAGTACATTTTCTTGTAGTCTGCGCTTTTTGCGTTCCAAAATTATAGAAGGGTGAAGAGGATCGAGCGGATAACTACCGCACATGCGCGAACTTGAAACGCAAGCGTTCCAACTGCTAAGGACCCGGATTGATGATGTCAGCAAGATGGATGCCAGGATACACAGAAATTATGAGAATGTAAACTCCATGACATACAGAGGATTGCAAACAGCTGTTGGGGTTATCTAACAAGAGATACAGACTGGACATTGGCTAGAAGGACTGAATCAGCACATGAATTCCATCAGCACTAATTGAACAGGTTGCATTGTGGGGGTTTGGGGCACTATTTATATGTTGTTACAAGGGAATGTACTTATGCCATTGTCACTTGATAAAGACCATTATGGTCGAAACGTCGTGTTGGCTCAATAAATGAGTTTGATTTGCTAAACCCGTTGTGCCCTATGTTCCTTTGTTCTTCCTTTGTCACTCACCCCACCATGACAGCATCGGGTGCTGTATCCTTTGCAATGTTTTGGTGTGCTTCCCTGGTGTTCACCTGTACTTTTGTGCAGGGGGAGGCTCTCAAGCTATTTTTTTCCTTTTCTTTTTTTTCTTGTATGTTTAATGCTTAATGTTTACTGGGGGCTCCTCTGGTCCTCCCTAGGCTTTCCCCCTTCTCTCCCCGACTGCCGCAGCTCACACTCCAATCTCTGTAGGGGTCTTGTTCCCCCAAGCCCTTCTCCGTGAGCTGCTATGCTGACCCGGCTGCCATCTTGGATTTGCAGGGAGTGATATGGAGAGCTGAGCTAGCCCATGAGCTGGGCAGCCCCACAACCCTCTATGTCTCCGTAAAGCGTGATAAATGACTTATCGCCGCTCATTCTTCGATTTTTTTCATAATAATTGTTTTTTGTTGATTCAGTCATTTATCGCCCACTTATGGACGCTTACTGAATAGCAGTACGCATTTTGGGTGATAAGTGCTCGATAAGTGGCTTATTGCATAGGCCCCTGAATACCTTAGCCACTGACACAGCATCATTACACAACAATGAAATGTGAATTGCAGCAGCCAATGAACAAACTATGTCACAATCACGAAGATGATTGTCACCTACATGATCATCAAATCTATGGAAATTTTACCTCATCAATGTTACTTAAAATTCCAACTCCAACTTTTTCATATGCTGCTCAGTTTACACCGGCCAGCACCACTACACTACAGTATGTAAAATCATAATCAAATAAGTCCAGTGTGTTCCACATTCCCTCACATACATCTTTAACACTGGAGGTGCCTGAGTGTATATTTGTACTATAGGTATCACATACTGCATTCCAGTTTTTATGTTGCCATTTATTGTGCACTACTTGTACCTTTCTTTAATGATTTTACCCATTTCAGCATTATTTTATATTTGAATTACCCATTTTATTATTATTTTTTCTGATGAGGTTTACGTGTAAACACTCCAGGAAGCACTCATTTTCTAGATGTGCTATATATTTTCTGCACTGACACATTAGGGTTTAATATGGCTATTTAGGTATGAGTAAATGAGTTCCCCTCATGCTTAGAGTACTCCTGAGGAAGCAGATGAGTTCTTTGAAAAGTGTAGAGTTCAGAACTCTATTGACTTGGATCAAATACGCAGCTTTATATATCTACTGCATACAAAAAGACTAGTCAATCTTTTTCAATATCTCACATTGAAAATGCCCCTGATGGAAGATATGTCATACTGTATAATGAATAAATGTCATATTTGGAGAAAATTGTGACATACTGTATGTAATTTGATTAAAAAAAAGTGCATTGGTCATGTATTTTGGATATTCTGATGACAGTTATTCAACTTATCTTTAATATATATGTTGGATGGAATAAACCTTTTAGAAAGTTATAAGTGCTTGAATAGGTGCTTTCACATAAAGAATGTTTTTCTGCGACTCATTGTTTCTACCATGTACAGGACTTGAACACAAACAGTATCCTTTGCCTTAAAAATGGAACTTTAAAAATATATATATATTTTAACATTGTGATGGTAGGGGGTTGCCAGCCTGCATTAATAAAGGTCACTCCCGGTTGGCTAGCTCTAGTAACTGTATGTCAAGGGCTGAAGTGTCAGCTCTTGGGTCTAGTTGTGTGCCCTAATGCAGGGGTGAGCAAACTTTTTATGCCGAGCCCTCCTTTTTATCAATGAAATTTCTCGGACCTCCCCTGCCTGATGTAATAAAAATCACATGAAAAAAACCCCCCTTTATTTAACGGTATACAATGTAAATACAAATATGTCTAAGGCCACGCATATAGTGCCTGCGACGGAGACGCGTGATGTCACCCGTCGCCGCTAGCGAAAGTTGTATTTTGCTTTGTGGCGGCGCCTGCAACCAGGCCATTGATTTGTTCAGGGGCCGTCACTTGAGGCGACAGCCCCTGAAAAATCAAATATTGCCAGCTTAAAAAAATTGCGTCGCCCCGTCGGGCTTACTATAAGGGCACGCGGCGGCGACAATGCATTTGTTTTCGGGCGACGTTGCGTCGCTGGCACTATAAGCGCAGTCTAAATACTTACATACTTCAACAGCCCGCTCTTGCAAAATTAGGCTGCGTCCAAGCAGCCGCTGAGAGCGGTGACACATTCAACTCTCCAAGCAGGAGCACAGGGTGTTCTGCTTAATTCTGCAAGCACGAGCGGGAAAGTGTTTTCACTTTTTTTTTTTTTATTTCCCTATTTCCTCGATTCTAAGACGCCATCGATTCTAAGACGCACCCTTGATTTAATAAAAAAAATTGGGGGAAAAAACATTATATTAAATATGCAGAATTTTTTTCTGGGGGGAGAAAGAGAGGAGGGGGGGAGAGAGAGGAGATAGAGAGGGGGAGAGAGGGGATAGAGAGGGGGAAGGGGGGAGAGAAGGGTGGAAGGAGAGGAGAGGGGGGGAGAAGGGGGGGAGAGAAAAAAGGAGAGGGATAGGAGGGATGGGGGGAGAGGGATAGGAGGGATGGGGGGATAGGGATAGGAGGGAAGGGGGGAGAGGGACAGGAGGGAAGGGGGGAGAGGGATAGGAGGGAAGGGGGGTGAGGGATAGGAGGGAAGGGGGAGAGGGATAGGAGGGACAGGGGAGAGGGATAGGAGGGGAGGGGGGAGAGGGATAGGAGGGGAGGGGGAGAGGGATAGGAGGGAAGGGAGGGAGAGGGATAGGAGGGAAGGGGGGGAGAGGGATAGGAGGGAAGGGGGGAGGAGGGAAGGGGGAGAGGAGGGAAGGGGGAGAGGAGGGAAGGGGGAGATCAAGGAAGGGGGATAGGAGGCAAGGGGGGATAGGAGGGAAGGGGAGAGAGAGATAGGAGGGAAGGGGGGAGAGAAATAGGAGGGAAGGGGGAGAGAGATAGGAGGGAAGGGGGGGGAGAGATAGGAGGGAAGGGGGAGAGGGATAGGAGGGAAGGGGGGGAGAGATAGGAAGGATGGGGAGAGAGAGAGATAGGAAGGGTGGGGAGAGAGAGAGATAGGAAGGGTTGGTAGAGAGAGAATGGAAGGACACACAGAGACAGACACACAGAGACAGAGACAGACAGACACACACAGAGATATACACACACAGAGATACACACACAGAGATATACACACACACACACACACACACACACACACACACACACACACACACACACACACACACACACACACACAGAGAGACAGACAGAGATACACACACACAGACAAACTGTCAGACACACACAACGAGACAGACACACACAGAGATACATACACACACACACACACACACACACAAACACACAGAGATACACACACACAGAGAGACAGACACACAGAGATACACACACAGATATATATATACACACAGAGATATACACACACACACACATACACACAGATCTCCTTCTGCACGTGCAGCTCACACAGAGATATACACACACACACACACACACACACACACACAGATACACACACACACAGAGATGCACACACAAGTCTCCTTCTGCACGTGCAGCTCACACAGAGATTTGACACGGGGGAGGGGGGCTGCTGTGAAGACATACCACTGTCCGTGGGATCTCCACTGAACTCTCTGCACCTCATGGAGGGGGGCGGCCATTATCTCTCTGCACAGAGTGGAGTGGGGCTGGGATAACTATGCTGTTATGCTAAGACCCGGCATCTGCAGAATATCTCCCTGCACGAGGGGGAGGAGGGGGCCCGTGACCGCAGACATTTTTGCTGCACACAGATAACCCGGCAGGCATCTCCACCAGCGCCCCCTGGCTGTTTTTTTCCCCCCAGTACATCGATTGTAACACGCAGAGCCACGTGAAAAAGGGAAAAAACCTGCGTCTTGCAATCGAGGAAATACGGTATTTCTGTACATTCATAGTATGATTGATTTAGTGGCAGCATACCTTTTCACTTGCAGAGGATCGCAGCGAAGCAGGTTGCCAGCGAGGAGAGCAGGAACACAGCGCTATTTCAGGGCAGACACCGGAAGGAGGGGCGTTTGACATCACAGCACTCGCGCGTGCTCCTCCCCCGTACCTCCGAATCACGTGGCCACCACCTGCACTTTCCTGTTCGGCTGCCCACGCACATCTTCGGCTGCCCGCCCACGCACATCTTCGGCTGCCCGCGCACATCTTTTTTGCCGCACGCGTCCCGTCTAAATAATCTTGTGCCCAGGGCACCCCACCGGCCCCCCAGTTTGTGCACCGCTGCATTTAATCCCAACACCCACACACACATACTCACAACACCCACACACACTCAATCACCACACACACACTCAACCTTTCCCCCCCACACACACTCAACTCCCCCACACACACTCAACCCCCCAAACACACACACTCAACCCCCCCCCCCACACACACACACAACCCCACACACACACACACAACCCCACACACACAAAAACCACACACACAAAAACCACACACACACTCAACCACACACACACACACACAACCCCCCCACACACACACAAACACACACACACACACACACACACACACACACACACACACACACACACACACACACACACACACACACACACACACACCACACTTAACCCCCCCACACACACACTCAACCCCCCCCACACACACACACTCAACCCCACACACACTGAACCACACACACACACACACACACACACACTCGCCTGCACTATAAGCGCAGTCTAAATATTTACATACTTCAACAGCTCGCTCTTGCAAAATTAGGCTGCGTCCACGCTGCCGCTGAGAGCGGTGACATCACCAACTCTCCAAGCATGAGCGCAGGGTGTCCTGCATAATTTTGCAAGCACGAGCGGTGAAGTGTTTTCACTTTTTCTTTTTTCATTATTTCTGTACATTCATAGTATGATTGGTATAGTGCAGCCTACCCTTTCACTTGCAGAGGATAGCAGCGAAGCAGGTTGCCAGCGAGGAGAGCAGGAACACAGCGCTATTTCAGGGCAGACACCGGAAGGAGGGGCGTTTGACATCACAGCACTCGCGCGTGCTCCTCCCCCGTACCTCCGAATCACGTGGCCACCACCTGCACTTTCCTGTTCGACTGCCCACGCACATCTTCGGCTGCCCACACACATCTTTTTCGCCGCACGCGTCCTGTCTAAATAATCTTGCGCCCAGGGCACCCCCCCGGCCCCCCAGTTTGTGCACCGCTGCATTTAATAACAACACCCACACACACATAATCACAACACCCACACACACTCAATCACCACACACTCAACCCCTCCCACACACACACACTCAACCCCCCCACACACACTCAACCCTCCCCCACACACACACACAACCCCCCCCACACACACACAACACCACACACACACAACACCACACATACACAACCACACACACCCACACACACTCAACCACACACACACACTCAACCACACACACACTCAATCACACACACACTTAACCAAATACACACAAAAACACACACACTCAACCACACACACACACACACACAACCCCACACACACTCACACAACCACGCACAGACGCACACACGCACACACGCACACACACACACACACACACACACACACACACACACACACACACACACACACACACACACACACACACACACACACACACACACACCCCACACACACACAAACACTCAACCCCTCCCCCCCCCACACACACACACTCAACCACACACACACTCAACCACACACACACACACACACAGTGGGGGAGGGAGTAACTAAGCCTGCTCAGGTCCCCCCATGTGCTGCTGAAAACGGGTGCCCTAATGTATTCTCTTATATTTCTGCCCCCATTTTACTCAACCCCCCCCACACACACTCAACCCCCCACACACACTCAACCCCCCACACACACTCAACCACACACACTCAACCACACACTCAACCAAACACACACAAAAACCACACACACTCAACCACACACACACACACAACCCCACACACACACTCACACTCACACAAACACACACACACACACACACACACACACACACACACACACACACACACACACACACACACACACACACACACACACACACACACACACACACACAACCCCCCCCCCACACACACACACTCAACCACACACACACTCAACCACACAAACACACACATACACTCATCCACACACACACTCAACCACACACACTCAACCACACACACACGGTGGGGGGAGGGAGTAATTAAGCCTGCTCAGGTCCCCCCATGTGCTGCTGAAAACGGGTGGGTAACAGACAGGGGGAGGAGGGCTTGTCTGTGTGCAGGGAAGGCCCCGCAGCAAGGCCCCGCCCCCTCTGCAAGACACAGAGCAGAGAACCAGCAGCACAGAGCTTCTGGCCATCCATGCACAGCTCTGCCCGCCCCCAGGTTTCCCCGCATGCAGCCCGCGCCTCTCCTAAATAATCTTGCGCCCCCCCCCCCAGTTTGCGCACCGCTGCCCTAATGTATTCTCCTGTATTTCTGCCCCCATTTTACGGTCCCCTGCAGAAATGTAAGCTAGGGATGCAAGGTATAGTTAGGATCCCTGTTAGGAAATAGCTGCAAGGAGCAGGAGATTTAGGGTGGATGTTAGGGAGCAACTAGGGTTAAACAGTGTATTGTGTTGCTGACCGAGGTAACTGGTAGTACTGTTATGTTACCTGCAAACAGTGCATAATTTGTACATAAGGCCTGAACTGTTTGTGGGCTTTACCTGTTCCCCTTGTCCCAGAAACATGAAACTTCAGGAGTGTAAGTTTTATGAGGGATATTTGGGTCAACTCTGATTGGCTGTAGACCATGTGACAGAGGCTTGGGGGAGAACGGATGTGATGTCATCCAAAGTCTGTCACATGGTACTTCAGCCAATCAGATTGGGGATTTCGTTCCCACGCTCTGATTGGCTCCCGTACCATGTGAGGGCGGCCATCTTGCTTTTGATGACGTAATTGTAAAGGCACATGAAACACAGCCATTCTGATTGGCTGGCGTTATTTCCTTTCAATGACGTCATCGATTTTTTTTTCTCCAAAATCACATGGTTTTCACGGTCCAAACAGGGCCGTGGGAACCATATGACGAAAATGTGACGTCATAGGCCTATAAAAGCCTATGTCGTCTCATTTTTTAGCCAAACCCCGAGGAGGACGGACCTCCTGGAGGAAGAAGAGGACCGGGGCATGGTGCAAGAAGACAAGAAGACCCCAGAAGACCCTGGAAGAAGAAAGAAGAAGACAGATGAAGACCCCTGTGACGGAATGGATTACAAATAGAAGAAAGATGTCTCTTGAGCTCAACCGCAGTCATTTCTGGCTCAGGGACCCTCTGCTTCCCGAGTTACAGGCCCCGGTTTGGGGGATTGGTGCCAATGTCACCGCCATCTTTATAGCGTCCACGTCGCGTCTTGGACGCTATAAAGATGGCGGCGACACTGGCACGCGATGCCCCATACTGGGGCCTGTAACTCGGGATGCAAGTGGTTTCTGAGCCAGAAATCAATGCGATTCAGCTCAGGAGAACCCCTGCTCCCATACACTATTATTAAAAATACATTAATGCGGATAGCCGCTATGGTAATGAATTATTGTTTATTGATATGTGTGTTTTACTCATAGTGTAGATGTGCAGGGGGTCTCCAGAAGTGAACTGCTTTGGTTTTAGGTCCGGGGACCCCCTACTTCCAGAGATACAGGCCGCTTTATGAGGTGCCGGTATCCCTCTGCTTTGTTTACATCCCGCTGTCACGTGATCTGGACATTTAAATGCAGAGGGATACCGGCACCTCCTAACTGTGCCTGTATCTCGGGAAGCAGGGGGTCCCCGGACCTGAAACCAATGCAGTTCAGCTCCGGAGACCCCCTGCTCATCTACACTATGAATAACATTTTGATTAAAAATATTTTTATTTGGGCCAAGGTTTGCGCAGAGAGAGTGGCGGATCTCTCTCTGCTGTAGGCTGATCTCGGCAGGGGAGGGCTTATCGGCATGTTATCGGCAGGCAGACTGTCTCACCACCGGCAACTAGCCATGTTTTGAAATGTTGCTCTCGCAAGGATTCACCAGGAATTCGCCCATTCCAACATACTGCAAGGACAACACGCACAAAACATGGCAAGTTCAAACCCCTGGCGAAAGCACTTTTTCGACACTTAGTGCATGACCCCCTAAGAGTCACCATACTTATTTATATGACATATGTAACACCACAAATTATATCTAAATGAGTATATAAAGCTTGTTATAATTCATTACCACTGAGTTGTGTCTAGTCACTACAGTCTCACACACACTCATGAATGCAAACAGAAATCATGGGGCCCAGGACAAATGAAAGGAGCAGCCCCCCCCCCCCCCTCCAACCCATAGCGCAACTTTTGCTTAACTGTTTTATTCTTATTGTAATACGGAAAAACACATTATAATGCAATCTGTTTAGTTTCATATTTTGAACAAAAGACAAAGATACCCAATGCTACATCTAATGTGACAAAAGGCCTGGGGGATTCAGTATGGGTGGGGGGGTTGGAGCCTCCAACCGGCCAATTGGCAGGCGGTGGGACTTGTTTCGGTGGTGAGATGGAAGGCACGTGGATGGGTGACTGAGTGCCTTGGTGGGTGGGTGATTGATTGACTGACTGCCTGGGTGGGTGAGTGAGTGACTGTGACGGTGAAGGGGTACCAAGGCCAGTAAATAAAGGTATTGTGCCTGACTGGGTGCCCCTGAGTAATATTGTAAATGTCAAGTGTCAGTTCTGCAGCCCACTGCTGGCTGCAAGCCTGTAAATGCATTAGAATTGTCTGCGTGTGTCCAGCTAGGAATGAGGGGACCACACGTATTTTACTAAGCTACATTGTATGAGTGCGGTCACCGTTATGGATTAGTTCCGAGTATCGCAACCATGATTACCACATCGTTATACCAAGTTACATAGTATGAGTGCGGTCTTTCAACCATGATTACCACATCGTTATACTACATTACATTGTAGGAGTGCGGTCGCAGTTAGGGATTACTGCTGCGGCCACTTTTATTCTAAAACATCACCGCTTTTTTCTTGGCTTTTTTCTCGAATGTGACGCACTTCACCGGGTGCATGCCGCATTCATGTTGCGTTCTCAGCCGTGGGTCATGCACAGTTGACGCGCAGTTGATGCGTTTATTGAGAATGGTTCTGATTTAATAGGTTGCAATTCTCCGCGTGTCTGCCAGATGGCAGATATTCATGAATTGTAATGCGCATGCGCTTCAGTAATGTGTCGACTTGCAGGTGTTTCGTTTAAAAAAAGGTACCACAGTGTGCTATTGTAAATTGGCCTTGAGACTGAAGGAAGAGGTTGCAATAATGTATCAATTTAGGCTTTTCATATTAAAGAAAGACAAACACCAGTTTCTGCTACAGTATTCTCCAGAGACCCGCCGCCATGAGTGTTCAAGTGCAGCCCGTTTTCCAAAAACCCGACAGAAGTTACGCGTATTTGATATGGGCCGCGATTAATGCAACAGATGATAAGATGGCAACAGTTGTTCAAATGTATCAGTATTTTATCGAAAACTATGACTTTTACAAATTTTCGTCAGCTCCTCATGTGTGGAAACGTGCAATAAGGAAAAGGTTATGTAGCGATCCATGTTTTTATCGTATTGAGCCACAATTTATTGGAGGGTATTGGTGTGTATCACCGGCTTTTTCCTGTATCTATAATCATGCAGACGGCAAAAGGCGAAAGGTCATGTTAAAACCAACTAAGAAACGACAGTCGCTGCCAAGCAATGCGCCAGCACTAGCACCGGCTTCCAATAACAGTCCCGCTGTCAGTGACAACCCTTGCTGTCTATCCAGAAAGCCTGAGCCGGATTTCGCGTGCAGTTTCGATCAAGCTTGCATGTACCTAAGCGATTTCCTGCCTCATCAGCTGACTGATGTAGTAGTCCCGCTGCCAACTATCAACGTGTATGATCAAGAACACTGGACTGGCAGTGGCCCGGCGCCGGCGCCAGCTGAATGGGAAATTCTATGGTGAGTATTGTTGCCGTATTATTTTCTGTGTTTTTTTTATTTTGACAATACAGTATCAATATCGGTGCGATTCAAAAGTCAAGCGATTCTCCTGTAAGCAATATCATTGGCTGAGCAGCTTCTACAGTACTGCAGATACTGAACAATTGGTGGAATGCTAGGCGCATTGGAGCCTTCTTGAAACGCATATGCGTGTCATCGCACCGACGGTAGGCGCGTGCGCATGTGAACAAGAGACGCCCCCCGAGAAAATTATTGGTGGGACTGGCTGGGAACTTCTTTAGGGGACTTACCATTACAGTAAAACTTTTCTTTTTGTTTTTCCTCAGAAAAGAAAACGGCTAATGGAGGGATTTCGATGGATACTATCGCATTGTTTAACAATGCCTGCACATTGCTGAATCGGATTTAAAAAACCACGTACCGGAGTCTACAGTTTAGTGGCCGTTGTTATTGATAGGACAGAATACTGTACCTGTAACAGTATGCTGATGTTTTCCGACCGTACAGTATACAATACTTTTTTATATACAGTATTCTGTGTAATAAACCCGAAAAAATAAAAAGTATGCATTTATTCTACATGTATTACAGTACATACAGTATGTGTCTTCTATACAGTGCCAGTACATACAGTAGAGTACAGTATGTGTCTTCTATTTTTTTAATACTCTTGTACTGAGCATGCCTGCAGTATACAGTACAGTATGCCTGGACAGTAATGTACATTCTAGAAACACTGTATTTTGTTACAGTATCAAAGGAGCCAATGGAACAATTTAAAACAAATCAAAATGTTCTTTTATTGATGGAGTAAGTACAAAAACATTTATTTAAAAATACTGTACAATGTAAAAACATTTTAAGTGCACGGCAATTCAAAACATCAACAGGTGTATGGTTTACTGCTACAGTAGTGAAAACATTTATGTATAGAAAGTAAAAACATTTACAGTCAGTCAGTATGGTTTACAGTCACATGTTATAAAAACAAATTCTTTATTCATAAAATATACAAAACGCAACATCTCCTTTATTAAAAAACAGCAAGTCAAAACATATACAGTGGGATGGTGTGCAAAACAGTCTGCACCAGTACAGTCCTCGAGGGCAGCAAGCAGGCCCAGTTTTCAGGGTAACCTTTGAAAACCGTGCCTGTTTGCGGGCCTCAGGGAATGGAATTGTGCAGGTCTTGTGTACAGTAAATACAAACATTTTTTTTATTAATACAAGTTAAAACACACAACATCTCCTTTATTTAAATACAGCAGGTCAAAACATGTACAGTAACAAACAGTACAGTTCAGCACAACAGTATGTTCTTACCTGTGATTAAAAAAAAATCTTTATTCATAAAATACAGTATACAAAACGCAACATCTCCTTTATTAAAGAAACATGGTGCTAAAAAATGTGCAAGCCATAATCATGAATAAAGCTTTTTTCCAAGAAAAAATTGTGCCTGAGATAGTGGAATACTTCACACGCGAGTTCCCGGATGGTCACCGTTTCTACAAGGACAACGATCCGAAGCACACTCCGACAACAGCGCATATCCTTGAGCGCGGTATCAACTGGGTGAAGACGCCAGCGGAGTAAGTGCGGTAACCGTGTCTCATTTTTTCCCCACAGTTTTTACTATGTACTGTATCTCTTAAACTAATTGTCCTATTTTTCCAATGACAGATCGCCAGACTTCAATCCGATCAAAATTGTCTGGCATCAGCTGAAGGACCATATCCGGGTTGGCGAAAGGCATAATGAGTTTTTGGAACGATGTACTGTACTCACCGTGGAACGCTGCAATAAATATATAGAACATATTGCGAATGTGTTGCCCATTGTGATCGCGCGTAATGGGCAAGCATCAGGAAAGTAGTACTGTACTGTAGTATTGTAAGTACAGTATGATACAGGTAAGTATGGCACAGTACATACAGTACATATATACAGTAGTTCCCGTATAGACTAGTTTGACAGGACTAACTGCATACACAATGCCATAATGCCATAATACAGTATGCACCTACAGTAGAGTACAGTAACTGCTCAATTTTAGAGAGAGCAGCACCAGCCATCTGGTTACATACTGTAGTATTTAACAGTAGTCAGAGTATAGTAGTTCCAGTATAGACTAGTTTGTCAGTACTAAATGCCTACTAACTGCTCAATTTTTTTCTTTCCAGAGAAAGCCGCATCAGCCATCTACAGTAGTACTACACATCACACAATGCCATAGTACAGAACGCACATAACTGCACTAATTTTTTGTTTTCTTGTCGTTTCAGGAAAAAAGGATGGCCTGGGGGGAGGTGGGGTGTTGTGTGCATCTAATCTGTTTGTACAGTCAAATGTACAGTATATAAACAGCAGTAATGATGTACACAAAACCTCTCCTCTCTCAATGAACTACTGTAATGTACACAGAATGAGGAACAAGATAAAGACGGAAACAAATTATATTACTATGTATATATATATATTATACATTATATATTATTAAATAATATTCTTATAAATGTGCATTATTCATGTTTATCCATGTTTTACAAATGTTTTCTAAATGTTTATCCAATTTCAATCTGCCAGAAGAACTTAATAAAGACTGCATTATGTATTATTCATGATTATTTTTATATTTGTATTTTTTGGTTCCTTATAAAATAAAATGAATATTTATTCACATTCCTGCTAATCATAATCATTGACAACACCCCCCCCCCCCACACACACACACACACACACACCTACAGTACACCTATGAATAAAAATGAATGACAAAACAACATGAATCAGTTAATGTTTTTTTTAACTCTCAATTCTCACAATGCTGTGCAAATCAGATTTACATTTCAAATTCGAGAAGGGATTTTCCAAAGCGTTACCGTAAACATTGCCACAAAGGTTTGGGGGGGTTGGGTGAGTCATGCGTTAGCTCCCATCTCAAAGAGGATTACAGTACATGCAGGAGCAGTGAGGTGATTGACGCTCGGCTAGGGACGGATTAAAAAAACAATGACTAGCTTCAGAAAATTAATGACTCTGTGGAGGGGGGGAGGTTGGGTGAGTCATGCGCAGTAAGCAGCTATCTCCCATCTCAAAGAGGATTACATTCAGAAAATGAATGACTCTGTGTAGGTGTCTGTCGATAAGCGTTTATGTGTGCGTGGGGGAGGGATGAAGGATTAGTTGTGCAGCAGTTCAAAGAAATTACATAGAGTAGAGTACAGTAATTTCAAAAGGCAATTCAACATAATAATTTGATCCTTACACCCCCAAATAAAGTACATAAAAAACACACAAATCAACCGTGTGCAGTCAAACGCACAGGGTCGCAGTCAAAAGCTACAGCACAGATTGAATATCGTAATATCAAGATTGTTTTTGCAGGATTGTGGATAAAATAACAGTTAAAAAATTATAATTAAAACAATTTTTTTTTTGGGCACTCAAGCAAGCAGTGGTGGGTGAAGTTACAGGCGCATGAGCAGTAATCAACTAGCTCCCATCCGAAAGAGGATTACACACAGGCGCATAGAGAGGTGATGCTCTGTGCAAATCAAATTCGAGAAGGGATTTTCCAAAGCGTTACCGTAAACAAAGCCTCAAAGGGTTGGGGGTTGGGTGAGTCATGCACAGTAAGCAGCTAGCTCCCATCTCAAAGAGGATTACACGCAGGCACAGTGAGGCTTTGTAGCTCGGCTATGGACGGATTATGAACACAATGTCAAGATTCAGAAAATGAACGACTCTGTGGAGGGGGGGGTTGGGTGAGTCATGCGCAGTAAGCAGCTAGCTCCCATCTCAAAGAGGATTACACGCAGGCGCAGTGAGGCTTTGTAGCTCGGCTATGGACGGATTAAGAACACAATGTCAAGATTCAGAAAATTAACGACTCGGTGGAGGGGGGGTTGGGTGAGTCATACGCAGTAAGCAGCTAGCTCCCATCTCAAAGAGTATTACACGCAGGCGCAGTGAGGCTTTGGAGACAAAAAAACAGCGCACAACGCAAATAGTGAAGTATGAAAATAACAAGTGTATATTGATAAAAGGGATAAATATTCTGCGTACATCAGGGTACTAGGACATAAGCATTGAGTGTGTACAACACACAAGTTACCAGTCAGCAACTGATAGTTCAGGAGTCAGGAGCTTGCTTCCTTCAGCATGAGTTTGGGGCAGCAGCTATGATGTTTTCCTTCTCAGGGACACCTCTGCACTCGATCACCGCCTCTATTAACTCTCTCCTCTGGTCAGCTGGTCTCCAGGTTAGTTGAGCAATCTGTAGCTGGTAGTCACACTCAGACGGTCCCCAGATTGATCAGTGAGGACTTGGAAGATTCACACAGTTCTCCAATCAGTGCTGCCACACACGGAGACAGGCAAGCTGGCTGGGAGCACAACTGCAGTATGCCACTCTGTCGCTCCATGCTGGGGCGCTGCGGAGTGACGTCACAGTCACGATTTCAAAGTGTAAACAGCAAAAGTGGAAAATCGTCCAGAAAGTGCCCAATATGCACAATAATGATAAAAATAGCAAAGAAACACATAGACCAAGGTATATCCTGCGCTTTTCGTAGTGAAAACTACTTCATCAGGGAATAAAATAATCATTTCCCAGAGGTACTATATACCTCTCCAACACATCCCATTGGTCAACCAATTTGGAGACAGCTAATTAATCACCTTGGCAGTGTGTCAGTCAGAGTGACTGGAGAAACGTAAAAAACATTGAAACAACAACTTTATTAACAATGAAACTTAAAATACTGCTGCGGCAGAGTTTATTCGAGCATTTGCCCGTTCTCTGCCGCAGCAGTAGCCTGGCGCGCGCCCGAGAGTGACGGGCGCGCGCCGAAGCAGCGGAAGAGCGCCCTCCGATCGGGGCGCTCTCCCTACCGCTGCCGGGTCCGCCGGGTCCCCCGGAACCCCCTGCCACCGTCCCGCGATCGCTGGACACCAGGGCTCCCTCGGGGAGCCCCTGGACGCGCGTGCAGGGGGCGCACGCTCCCGAAGACGCGTGACCGCGCGTCTATGACGCGTGGCACGCCGAGGGGCGGCCACTAGCAAGCCGGGAGATTTCCCGGCTTGCGGTACCGACCACACTCGAATAAAGTGTGTCGGTACTGTACATCCTAACATTTAAAAAAAAACAGTTTAAAAATCTTTAAAAAACAGTTTAAAAGAAACACATAATTAGCATGTTAAAAATTGGCAAAACATTATCATCACAGATAGAGAAGGAAAGAGATGTCTCGTACTTAAAGTAATGTGGACTACAACATTTAATAAACTGCCCAGATGTCAACATCCTCATTTAACCCTTTCGGGGACATCGTATCTAACGTATGTATCCAGTATGTTTCTCTAGAAGATAGGGTTTTAACCCTATCTCCACCCCTCCTATTACCAGGAATTTGTTGGATCCCCTTAAAGGTTAGACATGAGGGATCCTTATTGTGGTGGGTCAGGAAATGCCTAGACACACTATGCTTATCAAAGCCATTTTTAATATTTCTGACATGTTCTTGTACTCGAACTTTGAGACTGCGTTTGGTCCTGCTAACATATTGATATCCGCATGCACATTCCAATAGGTATACAATGTATGTAGATGTGCATAAAATAAAGTCATCAATGGTAAAGATCTCACTATTAATCTTGGAAGCAAATTTGTTCCTATCTGGGTGTAAGTATTTGCAAATAGAGCACTTGCCACAAATATGATTTCCTTTAGGCTTTGAACCCAACCAACCTCTTTGCAATACAGTATCCGTGGTCTGGTATATATCACTTGGTGCTAACAGGTTTTTTAATTTTTTTACCCTTCTATAGATAAATCGTGGTTTCGTGCT
Source organism: Ascaphus truei (assembly GCF_040206685.1). Lineage (NCBI taxonomy): Eukaryota > Metazoa > Chordata > Amphibia > Anura > Ascaphidae > Ascaphus > Ascaphus truei. Next base: position 158,980,960 of record NC_134484.1, read on the forward strand.
CAAATGGGGCCCTAAAATCGGGTCATTACACAAGATGCCCCAGTGCTTCGTGAAGGTTTTTTCTATATCTTTATGCACAGAATTAAAATCTGTAATAAAAGCCACATTCAGAGTGTCATTATTTATTGTCTGCGTTTTATTTTTCCTATTTATGGATCCACTTTGGATCAACATGTCACTGCGATCCATATTGCGTACCCTCTCAATTTCTTTCTCCAGCAGTTCTCTGGGATAACCTCTCTCTATAAACCTATGAAACAGTTTAATAGCCTGATCATTAAATACCTCTATATTACTGCAGTTACGTCTAAGTCTGACAAATTGTCCTCCTGGTATGTTATTTTTCCATGAATGTTTATGATTACTGTTCGCCATAAGCAGATTATTAGTATCCACCTCCTTAAAGAAGGTTTCTGTCTCTATAGTTCCATCAGGTAGGGCTGTCAGTCTAAGGTCTAGGAAGTCTACCTGAGCAGCATCAACCTTATGAGTAAAAACAAGATTATAATCGTTTACATTAAGGTGGGCTATATAAGCATTGGCTGACTCACAGTCGCCATCCCAAACACACAGGATGTCGTCTATGTAGTGTCTCCACACTACGACATTCCTGTGGAAGGGTTTTCCTGGCATGATAACATGTGACTCCCATTTTCCAACGTACAGGTTTGCAAAACTGGGGGCAAATCTTGTCCCCATTGCAGTTCCGCAAAATAGCAGATAGAACTTGGAAAGAAACAAAAAATAATTATGTTTTAATATAAACCCTATTGACTGGAGGATAAATTCCCTACTAAGTGGGTGTAATTGGGGATCTGATTCCAAAAAGGAACTCACGGCATCCATCCCCTTTTGATGGGCTATGTGCGTGTAGAGGGCATTGATATCACAAGTAATCCATAAATAGGAGCTTTTCCATTTGAACCCATTAAATAGATTTAGAACTGCAGTCGAATCTTTCAGGTAAGATGTTACTCTGCCAACGTATGGCTGAAGAAAGGAATCCACATATTGGCTTAGGTTGGCTGTCATAGATTGTATACCCGATACTATTGAGTGCCCAGGTGCATCTACTAGGGCCTTATGCAACTTAGGCAAATGATAGAATATAGGGATCCTAGCAAATTCAGTAAATAGGAAGGCAAACTCTGTTGCTGTAATGATGGACAAGGAAACTGCATTGTCTAACAATGACTTGAGTTCTTTCACATATTCTGTAGTGGGATCCTTGTGTAGTTTTGCATAAAAAGATATACACTGGCGACACACTTTATTCGAGCTTGGCTAGTCCCACGAATTCGGGTATACCCGGGTGTATTGAGGTTTGTGACTGTTTTCTGCCCGAGTACATTGAGTTATTTTCCAAGCAGGGATTGAAGCATTTTATTCCCGCTGGCTGCAATACTGCACAGTATATATATATAAACTGCATTACAATTCATGAATTTATGCCATCTGGTAGACACGCGAAGCATTGCAGCCTATTAAATCCTAATCATTATCATTTAACAGATCAGCCGCCCATCAGCCAGGCATGAACCCAGGCTGGGAAGGCAAATGCAACGGGGCTTGTCAGAGGTTAGTAGTGGCTTATTCCAGGTATCTGCCAGGTACATACCGGGTATTTGCTCGAATAAAGTGTGTCGGTGCAGTATCATTCAGGAGTCTTAGTGCTTCTTTCTCGTAGTCACATCTATTTTGAACTACTACGCCCCCCTTTATCTGCCTGTCTAATAATAAGGCTTTTGTTGTCTTTCAAAATCTTTAAGGCTAAGGACTCGTTCGCACTGAGATTATGTTTTATATCTCCTGACTTGAATTTTCGTGACATACTGTTAAACTCATTGATAACCATATTAAAAAAAGTGTCTATATGATGACCCTTGGAATGTGCAGGATAAAACTTGGACTGCGGTTTGAATAGTGTATGCTGGTTGCCCAGCTCTGTCTCAGAGTTAGTGACAGGACCAGTTGCAGCCTCATCAGAAATATGATCCTTATCTTTTTTGAGGAAGTGTCTTTTTAGGGTAATATTTCGGGTGAATTTATGAAGATCTTTGAACAACTGCAAGGAGTTTGGTCCACAGGATCTAGAAAAACTCAAACCCCTTCCTAATATGTTCAATTGATCTTTCATCAAAATAGTAGAGGAGAGATTAAAACCTCCATTATTCACTAGGGAGTTCTTTCCCGTGAGTAATCTCTTTTTTTGGATTCTGGCCCCTCCTCTTTTTCCTCGTCTGAGGTTACCCTTTTTTCCTTTTCTCCTGGGGGGTATTCTGTACATCTTTTACTGTTTTCCCCTTCTTCTCTAATCTTGTTCTCACTAATTCTAAAAAAGAAGGTGATGCTGGTCTAGATTCGGATCTGACTGGGCGTTTAGGTGAGTAGCTGGATGAATGTCTTGGAGAGTATTTAGATGGCAGTGAGGCTTTGTAGCTCGGCTATGGACGGACAAAGAACACAATGTCAAGATTCAGAAAATTAACGACTCTGTGGAGGGGGGGGGGTTGGGAGAGTCATGCGCAGTAAGCAGCTAGCTCCCATCTCAAAGAGGATTACACGCAGGCGCAGTGAGGCTTTGTAGCTTGGCTATGGATGGACAAAGAACACAATGTCAAGATTCAGAAAATTAATGACTCCGGGGAATTTCAAATCCTTGAGCTAGCCTTGTGTGTGTTCGTGGGGGAGGGGGCTACAGGGTACAGCTGCATGAAGTTCAAAGATAATGACATACTGTACTATAATTTCAGTACGTACAGTAAAAAGCACACAAATAAACCATGTGCAGTCAAACGCACAGGGTCGCAGTCAAAAGCTACAGCACAGATTGAATATCATAATACAGTATCAAGATTGTTTTTGCAGGCTTGTGGAAAAAAAAATTATAATAAAAAAAAATTTGTTTTATTTTTTTTGGTCACTCACTCAAGCAAGCAAGCAGTGGTGGGCGAAGTTACAGGCACATGCGCAGTAAATTCCTGCTGTCAAGCTCCCATCTCTAAAAGAATTACACGCAGGCACAGTGAGGCTTTGTAGGTCGGCTATGGACGGATTAAGAACACAATGGCAAGATTCAGAAAATTAACGACTCCGTGGAATTTCAAATCCTTGAGCTAGCGTTCGTGGGGGAGGGGGCTGAAGGGTACAGCTGCATGAAGTTCAAAGCTGAAGACATACTTTGATTTCAAAAGGCAGTTCATCATAATAATACACCCCCAAATACAGTACGTAAAAAGCACACAAATCAACCATGTGCAGGGTCGCAGTCAAAAGCTACAGCACAGATTGAATATCGTAATACAGTAAGATGGGTTTTGCAGTCTCTTGTGGAGAAAATAAAAAATTACAATAACATTTTTTTTTTTTTGGTCACTCACTCAGGCAAGCAAGCAGTGGTGGGTGAAGTTACAGGCGCATACGCAGTAAATTCCTGCTGTCAAGCAGGAATGTGATTGAAACCAGACACACATTCAAAGGAATGGTGTGGGAGAGATGTACTGCATTGTAGAGGAGATAAGAAGCTGAAATACCCTGCAGTGCATTTAAATATCCTGAGCGAGGGGAGAGCGCTGTATATGCTGAAATGTGACACTGTTACAGTACTGTACACGGCTATGCATTTCAACAATTTTCAAATGAGACATACTGTACAGTACAGCACTGCAAATGCATGTATACTTTAAATATGCAAATTTACAATTTCTGCTCGCGCACACACAAACTGTGTACTGACGTAGGTTGAACCGCAAAGGTATCAGACTTCCAAGACAACAACTCGCAAACGCCCCCCTGAGTTTTTACACGGCATTGCAGTATTGCAGACAGCGAGAATAAAATGCTAATATCACAAGCGCTAAAATAACGCAATTCACTCCGGGCAAAAATTTTTTAAAAATGCACCTAACCGGGATTATCTGAGAGCCGCTGATCTAGCCGATTTAGAATCAGGTCGGCCTCCACTGTAGTTCTGCGTATTGCAACAATGTTTCACTGCCAAACCGCAAAGCGGAAAAAGGGTTTTAAACGCCAGCCGCTTTTTTCCCACGGTGCAGACGCAGGGAGCTAACTTAGGTTAGGAGTAGGAGTATTCCAGCGCTGTGAAATTTGGTGTGAATGCTGCTAGGGTCCCAACAGTAAAGCAGTTATGTTTTCCTTGTTTTTAACTTTTATAAAAAGTAGTGAATGAAAGTCCCCCTCTTTTGGCGTATTAAAATTATAAGAGCAAGGGCATTTACATTCAAGCAGGCGGAGCAGCGGAAACACTTGTTTCACAAGTACAGTGATTCCCAGATTTATGGCCACCCATTCCGTCCAGTAAGTCATGCATAAACTTAAGTCAGAACTTCTAAGGCTGCGCTTACAGTGCCGGATACGGCTACAGCTATGGCTACGGATGACGTCTCCCGTCTCCATAGCACAAGCGAAAGTTGTAATTTGAGTTTGGGAGATCTCTCTTGGTACAAGGGGAGTGACGGAAGGCACAGGGGCAGTGACAAGAGCAAGGGGGAAGGCTGAAATGGAGATGAGTTGTAATTTCTATTTGTATGCTGAATTTACAGTATTTTTACTTTAAATTACGGGACAATTTACTATTTTAAAGTTGTTCATATAGTGTGTTTCACTTGACAGACACACACACACACACACACAATCAGGGCCGCCAACAGAAATAATGGGGCCTGGCAGCTGGTGGTGCTGCGGGGGGGGGGGCGCACAGCTGCATCTCACGGCCGCGCGTGGCCATTTCTCCGATCAGTGCTAATGGCGCTGAACAATAGAAGCGCCTGCGGCGCCGGGAAAAAAAAAAACCCTGTGTCTGCACGGGGTTTAAAAATACCCGCGGTGGTGGCCGCTTTAGACTCAGGGCGGCCGCCACTGTAGTAAGAGTGGTTGCAGGCAGCGCCACTAGCCAAAGATTGTCTCGCAGCTCTATTTGCGCACCAACCCCACTCCTGGGAATTGGTGCCTAGAGAAGGTGAGGTGAAGGTGTGAGGTTCGCTCCGGAAACATTTTATTTCATTTTGCCATGTTCCAGTAAGTGTTTATTTGTGTTATTTTGTACATCAAGCTGTGTGTGTTTCTCATGTAAATAAATCACAATTTATTTTATCTCACGTTTTGCGCAATCAAAGGATCCGGGTATTTTTGTGTTAAAAGCATTGGTCTCCCGTGACAGTGACTGACTGACAGCCTGAGTGGGTGAGTGACTGACTGCTCAGGTGGGTGAGTGACTGATTTCCCGAGTGAGTGACTGACTGCCCAGGTGGGTGGGTGACTGGGGGGTGACTGGGGGGTGACTGGGTGGGTGGGTGGATGGGTGGGTGTCTGACTGGGTGGGTGACTGACTTGGTGGGAGTGTGGGTGACTTGACTGGGTGGGTGACTGACTGGGTGGGTGACTGACTGGATGGGTGTGTGGGTGACTAGGTGGGTGGGTCACTGACTGGGTGGGTGGGTTGGTGATGACTGACTGACTGGGTGTGACTGACTGCCTGGGTGACTGACTGCCTGGGTGACTGACTGATTGGGTGTGTGAATGCCTGGGTGGGTTACTGCCTGCCTGGGTGGGTGGGTGCCTGGGTTGACTGACTGCCTGCCTGGGTGGGTGACTGCCTGGGTTGGTGACTGCCTAGGTGGGTGACTGACTGCCTGGGTGTGTGACTTACTGTGTGGGTGACTGACTGGATCGGTGTTTTGGGTGACTGGGTTGGTTACTGACTGGGTAGGTGTGTGGGTGACTGGGTGGGTGGGTCACTGACTGGGTGGGTGGGTTGGTGTCTGGCTGACTTACTGGGTGGGTGACTGACTGCCTAGGTGGGTAACTTGATGCCTGGGTGACTGACTGACTGGGTGGGTGACTGACTGCCCGGGTGGGTGACTGATTGCCTGGGTGGGTGGGTGACTGACTGCCTGGGTGGGTGACTGCCTGCCTGGGTGGGTAACTGACTGTCTGGGTGGGTGACTGGGTGGGTGACTGAGTGGGTGACTTGAGTTCCTGGGTGGGTGAATGGGTGGGTGATTGACTTGGTGGGTGACTGGGTGGGTGAGTGTGTAGGTGACTGACTGGGTGGGTGACTGACTTGGTGGGTGACTGACTGGGTAGGTGTGTGGGTGACTGGGTAGGTGACTGACTGGGTGGGTGAGTGGGTTGGTTGGTAACTGACTGACTGCCTGGGTGGGTGACTGACTGCATGAGTGGATGTCTGACTGCCGGGTGGGTGACTGACTGCCTGGGTGGGTGACTGACTGCCTGGGTGGGTGACTGACTGCCTGGGTGGGTGACTGTATATGACGGGTGAATCAGAGATAATCCCAACAGGCGCTCAGAAATAGCAAAATCCTGCTTATTGATGTAGTTAATATAATGTAATACCGGAATTCAGGTTAGGATCAGCACCAGATGGAATAAGTATGAAATGTATGATGTCTTTTCCAGCAACTGGCTTGCTTCAAGCACTATGAAGTTGAGATAAAAAGACTCACTTGTTAATCCTGGGGTTGTTAACACCGTGCCTGCTGGGTCCTCTTCATGTGGGAGATATTGCTTCTCCTGCTACCAGACCTCGTCTTGGCGTTGGATAAGTGTGGAATAGAAGTGGCGCCCCAACATCATGGATTGTCGGTATCCTCTTCACCGCCAATCCTGCATCCGCTGGATCGCGGTGGGTGGTCACCTGACCGGCAGCAACAGCGAAACTTCCGGATTCAGTCACGGCAGAAACAGGACATCAGCAGCAGGTTGGCGTGCTGGCTATAATCAATAGCACTGCAGAGATCCTCCCGAAGGGGGTAAAACGCCGCACAGCCGCAAGGAATCACTGAAGGCTGATATGTGGCAGTGAAAAAAGCTTTATTGCACAAGGTGCAAGCGGATCCTCTGACGCGTTTCAGCCTGCAAGGCCTATGTCAAAGAGTGATCCGCTTGCATAAAAGACACCCAGTTATAGTCTGTGTAAATCACCACACCTGAGTGTGTTGCCCAATGAACAAGCAACAGGTGTATATCATCACACATCTACAACACAGATATCAATTAAAGTAAGACGCATTAAAAAATGACCAGATTATCATCATCAACAACACATATACATATCATGTTACCCAAACAATGCATATAATAAAAAATCAAAATGATAAATATTCAAAATGATGTGTTAAAATGATCAAAATCAAAAATCACTCACCTCACTATTAACACATCATTTTGATTTTTTTATTATATGCATTGTTTGGATAACATGATATGTATACAGTATGTTGTTGATGATGATAATCTGGTCATTTTTTATTGCGTCTTATTTTAATTGATATCTGTGTTGTAGATGTGTGATGATATACACCTGTTGCTTGTTCATTGGGTAACACACTTAGGTGTGGTGATTTACACAGACTATAACTGGGTGTCTTTTATGCAAGCGGATCACTCTTTGACATAGGCCTTGCAGGCTGAAACGTGTCAGAGGATCCGCTTGCACCTTGTGCCACTAAAGCTTTTTTCACTGCCACATATCAGCCTTCAGTGATTCCTTCCGGCTGTGCAGCGTTTTACCCCCTTCGGGAGGATCTCTGGGTGGGTGATTGGGTGGGTGGGTGACTGAGTGGGTGACTTGAATGCCTGGGTGGGTGAATGGGTGGGTGATTGGGTGGGTTTGGTGGGTGACTTGGGTTGACTGGTTGGGTTACTGGGTGGGTGGGTGACAGGGTGGGTGACTGACCTTGACCGGTGGGTGTTGCTTCCTGCTTCCCTGCCCGCCAGATGCTTCAAACTAAGGTTTGTCCATAGTTGTTGCCTCGCTTCCTCCCCTGTCCCCGTTCCCCGCAGCTGCTGCCTGGGGCAGGAGGTAAGCTCTGGGCGGGGGAGGGGCACAGAAAGTAGACTCGGGGGGTGAGAATAGTGGGCTAATTCCTGCGGGAGCATTTAGTTTCCTCCCCCCGGCCCCTGGTTCCTGCGGCTGCTGCCCAGGGCAGGAGGCTGGCGCAAGGGGAGCTGGGTTGGCGGGTGTGAAGGGGGCTGGTTTTATGGGCGCGAGGCGAGCTGGGATGGTGGGCACGAGAGGAGCTGGGATAGCAGGCGCGGGCTCTCCCAGGCGCTTCCCCTCCGTCCCACATTGGGAGCGGGGGGGAGCGGGTCCACAATGCTTCACTGCGCATTCTCGCAGAGACCTCTGCGCATGCGTACGGGGATCAATGGCTGTCAACGGCTGGCTTTTTGCGCAACAAGCTCGAGGACCCGATTGTGCCACCGCCACCAAAAGCCTGCGGCATTTTTTTTTCTTACACTTTTTTTATTGTTATTATACTGGCAAGACCATGCAAGGGGCCCGGGGGGCCGGGCCCCCTGACTCACCAGGCCCGGGTTCCAACCCCGGCAGACCCCCTCTTTTTGTGGGCCTCCACACACTATAAGAATTAAACAGTAACCCATAGGACTCAGGCTACCACCTCAGTGATAGGCCATATTATCTGAGGTAAAATAAAGAGGGGTTACACATACTATTGTGTCTGTAAAACACAGTAGTTATAGACCTGCATGCCTCAAAAACTAGGGCATTAATCTATGCATAGCAGCAGTTGTTTTATGGCAAATGTCAGTACAGACCCTAAAATAACTGTGAAAAGCTAAATATATAAGCCACTTCCATTACAACAGAATATTGATTATTTTTATTCTTCTGTATAGAAAATCATTTAATGTATATCCATCTTTGCTCTGGCCCTTACTAATATTAAGTTGTTTACTACAAAGATCAATTCTATTAGTTTGTTTAAAGTAAACCACTATTCCACATACTGTACTAAACCACCCTATATACCACGGGTATAAATGATTAGTTCATCACATTAAAAAAAACTATGGAGGAAATACAGGACTAACCCGTCATGAATCCCATGAAAACGGTAGAAAAAAACAGCAGAAAAGCTTGATATCAAACGATCAAGAAGACAAGTAATAAGCAGTAATAAGACATGGAAAGATATTGAAGGAGTATAAAAGCAATATAAAAAAATAAATAAATTAGGCACAAATTGTTAAATGAAAGTTGATATACATTATGTTTTCTTGTGGCATAACCACTGATTACAGAAAATAGATTTTAATAGAGGATAAAGGAATCAAAACTTGTAACATACTTCCATATTTTGAATTTAACTCCATATTTGAGCTATTCAAAATTTCAAATCATTCCTTTAATATACTGAAAAGCTGATATGATTTGTGTGAATTATGCAGTGAAACATCTTTGTTATGCTTATATACTGTATATATAAACACGTACTGTAGACATAAATTCTAAGACATGTGATATATAATACACGAACTGTAGACATAAATTCCTCATCATTATATTTTAAGTTATGCATGAATTACTTCTCTTTCTTTGTATTCACAGTTGATATCATTCCTGTTATTGTTTGCTTATCATGCGAAGACTACAGTAATAATACAGGAATTTCTGTAAACAAATTGAAATATTTAGCATAACATCATCCGCATACTAATCTTTTATTGACATCTAGGGAATTCACTGAAACTTGCACATAATATAATTTCTAACAATCTATTTTGTAGGTTTTTTTTTTCATTTTACATTCAACAGGTGTAGCTGTGTATTACTGTATGCATTTAAAATATGAAATATCCTAAGCAGTGTATGATGTTTGCAGACTGTTTAATGAGCCTCAGTAAGAAGTGATTTTAAGCAACTTTGTGGGATAATGTACTAGCTAAAGAGCTAATAAACTGTACATTAAGATGCATCTTCCTTCAACAGCTGCTTTCTAAATGGTTTTAATATTGATTGATATTGCCCTTCCTTTTCTACTAACAGTAAGTGAACTATTTTTTATTTGGTACATCTCTGTCATTATAACATTCCTACTATGACAAAAAGATATTAATCAACTGTACTCGGCAAATTATTTTACTGAGCTATGTATGTTGGTTATACTCAATTACATTACTTAACAATTGACTTACAAACAGTATACAGTAGCGACATATCTTATTGCACTAAATACCGGCGGCATGCCGGGATCTGCCCCAGCTGCCGCCAGTAATGCACGCGCGCCGCCGCGTTCCCCCACTCACCCCCCCTCCTCCATCGCGCGCAATTTACACACGCTTCCGGACCCCTGTACCCCTTCTGCTCTGCCACTCTGCTTCCCCGAACCCCCGCTTACCTTAATGTCATCTCCAGGGGTGTCGGGGAAGCCTGGGGAAGCCGGGGAAGACGGGGAAGCCGGGCGCGCATGTGACTGTGACGTCACAGTGCGCCGCCACGCGCCGCGGCTACCCGCTTCCCAGCCACATACAGCCAGCGGCTTTTGCTCGAATAAGAGCTGCCGCTGCTGTACCATTCCAAATGTGCTGTAAAATAGAAGCATGTATTGTCAAAAATGTATTCTCTTATGTTTATGTAGCCATGCCTTGTGTGGCTACTAGTCTGAATTCGCTGGCATGCAAGTCCTAGTAAGAGCCGGCAGTGCCAGTACCAATTATGAGTTTTTCCAACACAGGCAGCTTCTCTGAGTGACAGGAGAGGAGGTGGGATTAGGTCTGTGTTCTGCCCAATCCTGGGTTCAGACCTAGTACCTTCCCCCTACTGCACTTAAGGGAATTACAACCCCAAATTTATTAGTATGTCTCTACCGTTGATAGAGATAAGGTATCACATCGGATAACTGTGCACTGGCAGGGCCTGGTCCTCTTCCCTAAGGGGGAGAGTGAGTGATCACCTTTTCCCCTGGTCCTGCTAGAGGGCTAGGGAAGAGCAAGGCTGCTGTGGGGGCCCTTGACCCATAGTGAAGGTCCAGGGACCATCCTAAGTTTGGAGACAAGAACTGTGACTGTATTAGACAGGGACTGCCTTGATACTGTGAATGTGCAGAAGAATAAAACTGGTTCCAGTTGAATATACCTCCTGCCTGGTGTGTGATCTTACTGGGGGAGAGGTAACCATTCTACCATAGGAGATTTCCTCCATATATCTGGAGCTTATGGCAGATGGAGGCGCTGTGTCCCATGGAGTAAATGCCGAGAATATACCCCAGAAGCCTGTCCTGCAGTCCCCAAAATCATCGGCGGACAACTCAGTATTCTGTGAGCTAACAGGTACCATGCCCCATACACTTGGAAACAGGGGAAACTCCCATCGGGTGGGGGAAACACCATTACATTTGGAGGCACTACTGAGATCAGCAACCTGACAGGCTTTCTGCAATGCAAGGCTGGAATTTAATAGGTATGCTTCCAGAGTGAGTGCTAGAGAAAGAGGGAGGCTAGGTGTAGTGTCCAGAGGACCTCGTCATTCCATAACCGGGGCTCAACTTCCCTGCCATTGAACTGCAGCCTGGGCTGACCTACAGGGTGAGCTGTGCTGAGACATACAGGCTATTGCTGTTCGTAGTCACCCTGTCGCCTGGCACTTAGGGCATCTGGAGGGGGTCCGGTTACTGAGGGTCAGAATCACCTGAAGGAGACTCTAGTGTCGGGGTCAGATGGGGTGGCAGAAGGTGCTGACAGGGTGGTGTCTTAGGAGGAGTTCCTTATCCACAGGTGTCTATACTTCTCTGCTTGAAGAACTACTACAGTATCCCTTGCCAGTGACACACAGTAAACCACAGAGTGCTCATAATGGACTGTGACCGAGTGCAGCGTATCAGAAGGAGTTTTGCTAGCCTGGGGTATACCTAAGCTTGTTAGGCAGTAAAACAATGTGCTGTGAAGGCCTACAGAGAACGGATTCTAGCCGGAATCATGTGGGACACGTGGTGCTGTTTGTTAGTGCAATTAAAATGGTGGTTCTCCTGCCTGAGAATGCACCACGTAAAGTTCGCTTCTCAAGATGGCGTCTTCCACCAAGACTGGAGACCACGCATGCTGCCTGTAAAAGGGTTGCATGCCTAATTGTTGCAAGGTTCTGCAAGGGTCTCGTGCCAAAGCCAGAGCCACACCCAAGTGATGTGAGTGGTCTAGCGCATATCCAGAGTAATGCCCTGTTCCAGTGTGCCCCTATTCTAAACTCCACCAGGGGCAGGGGGCACTGTGACAGCCAATGCCGAACAACTGTCTCAACTAAAGGAGGAGCTGCATGTTGCCGACCGCACCCTCAGTTCTTCGGAGCCTGGCATGAGAAAGGAGCTACAGTACTCTATCTCCTATCTTTGAGTATCCAAACGAGATTTGCGATGGCTTGTAACTTCTTGCACTACCGGCTATCAGGAGGCCTCCTGGTAGTGGAGGTAGATGGCAAACACTTCTTGAAGTGCGTGTGTCTCAAGTGTGACTTTCCTGGCGGAGATATTACCTATGATGCGAAGTGTTCAAGTTGCAGAGAAAGTTTTCTAAAGCCGACACTGATGAAGCCTACGGCCTTTTCTACTAAAGACGCAGCTGACCCCAAGACCTGGGTGGTCGATGATGCACCAACTACCACACCAGTGGAGGTTCCAGAGGGCCCGTGTGCCCCAGCGGACGCACCAGGGCATCCGAGTACCCCAATGATCAACCCGATACCAGAGGTGGTTCCAGACCAGGGGACTCATGCAGTAAGCGCCGAAAAGGCTTTTTTCGACATTTTCTCGCCAAAATTGCCTTCCAGATTCAGTAAGCGCCGAAAAGTGGCCAAAATCGGCAATTTTTGTTCCCGATAAAAACTTTTCGGCATGCGGGTGCCGATAGGCCACTTTTCGGCACTTTTCGCAACTTTTTGAAATAGGCTGAATTCTAGTAGCCCCGATCAGCTTTTCGCTGCTGATCGGCACTCTAGAATTGAGATTTGTACGCCAATCCAGCTTGCCAACTAAAGTTGGCAAGTTGGTGGTGGAGAAGCATCGGCAAGGTCGACACTTAGAAAAAATCAGGCCTTTTTCCTGCCTGGGATTGATGCCGGGGGTCTCCGGAGCTGATACCCATTAATACCAGCATCGGAGCCCCCCGGCATACATCCGATGCAGGAAAAATGCATTTAAAGACCACTTCATTACCTTAGCGGCTAACCGCTAAGGCAATGAAGGGGTTAACCAGCCGTGCCAGGTTTATTGTGGGTAGCGGGGGTGGGTGAAGGGGGTAATTTTCCTTTGGTGGTTGTTTAGGGCTTGCGGGTGGGTTGCGGGTGCACTTAACCCTTTCATGAACTTAGCGGTTAATACCGCTACGGTAATGAAGGGGTTAAGCCCTCCCGCTACCCACCCGCAAGCCCTAAACAAACCACCGTTGGGGCTAATACCCACTCGGCTACCCCCGCTACCCACAATGAAAAAAAATACATACACAACAGCCCCACTCTAAATAAATAAATAAATATATAAATAAAAAATAAATAAAAAAAAATATATTTATATTATATATATATATATATATATATATATATATATATATATATATATATATATATTACATCAACAACTCCTATACCCCCTAACATACAGTACATATACGCACAGCAATGATACTATAGGCTGGCGGGGGCCCTCGGATGTTACCCGCGGGCCTGCAGTACCAATTCTGTGCCCCCCCAAATTAATGTCAAAACACATACATACTTATAAAGAAATAACCGCCCCCCCCCCCCCCCAACACATAGAGTATAGTAATGGGCACAATTACTATTATCCACAAATGGATAATAGTGCATTTGCCCATTTAAAATACATAAAGAATAATAAATAAATTAAATACATATTGCATTCACCCTTTTCCGGCTGCCACGATGAAGGCCATCCTCATCTTCATCACTGTCCATGCCCCCTCCGATGCTGCAAAATATAAACAAGAATAAAAACAGCCAATGTAATGCCCCCTAACCCCTTAATCACCATAGCGGTTATTAACCGCTACAGTCATTAAGGGGTTAACCCACCCTCACCCACCACTCGGTATGCCTACATACCCTCCCCCACTATTCCCCCACCCCGTGAGGCCAAAACACCCTCACAGATTACCCAGCCGGGAGGCCTACTCACATACCCTTGGGGCCAATACCCCCTTCCCCACCCCCAGTACCCACAATAAAAACAATACACAGCCCCACAATAAACATCATTATATTTATTAAATACATAACCCACCCCCTGTGCCCCCTCCCATAAATACATGATTTATTATTTTACATACCGGGTTAATACCCCAGGGCCACGGGAGTCCCAGTGGGCCTGGCGGGTCACCTCACAGACCTACAGTAGCCAGCACCATGTTTCAAACAGGGTCTGGAGGCCTGCCGGTGGTCCCCGCCAGGCGCCATGGTCCACCAGGTTGTCTCCGCGGGTCACCGTGGGCTACAATGGGGTCCCCTCAAGTAGGCCTGTGGCTGTCTGGGGGCCCCGGGTCAGACCCACAGGTGTCTGAGGGTTTTCGGGTTGTTCCCATGGAGGTCTGGTGACCCACTGGTGGTCTCTACAGGTCCACGGTACCCCCACAGATGTGGGGCCACCGGTTGTTCCCCACAGTTTCCCCCGTGGACCCGGCAGCCTGGTTCCCCCATGAGAAGCTTGAGGAGACTGCAGGTGGCCTCCATAGGTCCCACACAGACCTGAGGAAACAACCCTGTATGTAAAAAAACATGTCCTATACATTTAATACATCAATCCCTCCACCCCCCACAACACATACAGTACAATAATGTGCAAAATAACTATTATCCAGATAGGGATAATAGATTATTTGCCCATTATTAAACACATTAAGTAGCATAATAAAAACTAAAGTTCTACTCACCTCATCAATAAGAAGCCCCCTCGCCTGCAAAATCCGTGTCCTCCGTTGCCAACAAAATACATAGCCAATACATAGCAATAACATTCAGATATCAATTAACCCCTTAATCACCTTATCGGATAATAACCGCAAAGGTTGTTAAGGGTTTAAGCCACACTGGCCCGATACCCACCCTTCACCCATTCATTTGTACAGTGGCTTCATCATGCAACTATATATATATATATATATATACACACATGATGAACCAATATACAAAGAAATGTTTAAGGGTTATCAAAACATGCTCTAATAAAAATACCACTTCTCCATATCAGCCACAGTAAAATAAAATCCTATTTCCTACAAAAATCAAATCTCATCTTCCAATCAAAAGCATCAAATGCCAATCAAAACATTGAATTTACATTGTATACATGATGCATACAATCTATGCACCATGTACATTCTGCCAATCAATGTTAACAATAAAATATTCCAAACAAAATACCATTAAAGCCAAACAAGTATACTATTTAAACCAAGCAAGTCACCATAAATCAATTAGCATTCATTAATCAAATCCCAAAACAATTAAAATACCATCCATAACAATTACACAATTAACTATTTCAATCGTTAAACAGAACAAGTTAACATCAGACAAAATATAAGTACCAAAAAGAATACAATATACAAAAGCAAGCCTCACCATGACCTAAAGTACAGCATACATCACCAAAAATTACATCTATCTAATTCCTAAATACATTACACATACATTTATGCATAGCAACATAGCCAAAATCATTTTAAAGACAGCTAAAAAAGCATTTCCTACCAAACCATTTCTTACCCTGTATATGTATACATACATACATACATACATACATACATACATACATACATACATACATACATACATACATACATACAGTGGCAAGAAATTATCTTTAAAAAAAAAATATGACATGTCAAAAAATAAAAAATAACATGTACAACTTAAAAATAAATCATTTCTTTTGATCACTTACCATTACTTGACCAACTCACGACTCCCGTTGAACACCTTACTCTCGAACCAATCCACGCACAGGAACCCATAAAATAATAAACCATAAAATAATAAACCATAAAATAATAAAACATAAATATCCAGGGGTCTTCTATTTGTAATCCATCTTCATCTGTATTCTTCTTTCTTGTATCTTCTTCCGCTCTCTTCCGAGGTCTTCTTACCGTCTGCTGCCACTCCCTCTTCTCTTCTTTCTTCCAGAGGTTCTTCCTCCTCAACGTCTGCCTTCAAAATGAGATGACATAGGCTTTTATAGGCCTATGACGTCACATTGTCGTCATATAGTTCCTACAGCCCTGCTTGGGCCGTGAAAAACATGTGATTTTGGGGGGGAAAAAATAATTTTGATGACGTCATTTAAAGGCAATGACGCCAGCCAATCAGAATGGCTGTGCTTCAATTGCCTTTAAGATGACGTCATGAAAATAAAGATGGCCGGCCTCACATGGTACGGTAGCTAATCAGAGCATGGGAAATACATCCCTACTCTGATAGGCTCTAGTAGACCATGTGACAGAGGCTTTGGGGCGAACGGATGTGACGTCATTTAAAGCCTGTCACATGGTACTAGAGCCATATCAACAATGTATATATATATATATACTGCTGCGGCCAAGTTTATTCGAGCATTTGCCCGTTCTTGGCCGCAGCAGTAGCCTGGCGCGCGCCCGAGAGTGACGGGCGCGCGCCGAAGCAGCGGGAGAGCGCCCTCCGATCGGGGCGCTCTCCCTACCGCTGCCGGGTCCGCCGGGTCCCCCGGAACCCCCTGCCGCTGTCCCGCGATCGCGGGACACCAGGGCTCCCTCGGGGAGCCCCTGGACGCGCGTGCAGGGGGCGCACGCTCCCGAAGACGCGTGACCGCGCGTCTATGACGCGCGGCACGCCGAGGGGCGGCCACTAGCAAGCCGGGAAATCTCCCGGCTTGCGGTACCGGCCTCACTTTAATAAAGTGTGTCGGTAGTGTATGTATATGTATATATATGCACATACAAATACACATGGATGAGCACACAAATGCCCTTGTTTTATTTTCAAAATGTAAACAAATTTAATTTTCAGCTAAACCAAAAACTAAAATATTAAACCTATTCAGGATCAAAACATCAATGAAAGTACTCTCCGTTAATCTAAATAAAGTGTTAAAATACACCTATTCCAAACGAACAAGAAGCATACTTTAAAAGTCATGTCTAATTTACATATTTTAATATTTTATATTTTTTCGGGCAACAATCAGTAAATCTTCCCTCCATGCATAAATTAACACATATTTTCTGCTACTATGGGCCTCATGCACTAAGAGCCGAAAAAGTGCAATCGCCAAGTGTTCCCTATCGGCATGATTTTGGCGATTTGCCCTCGCTGTATTCAGTAAGGGTCGAATCCATGCCGAATCCCTGTCGAATCACTGCGAAAGCAAAACGCAGATGAGCCGGTGATAAAAAAGCCTGGCTCCCGATAGCCTGGCAATAGGCCGTTTCTGCCGATATGTGTTTGCAGGAGAGAGAGACCCCCCGCTCTCTCTGCGCAAACATCGGCAAAATAAAAAGATATCAAAACAACTTTTACTCATAGTGTACATGTGCAGAGGGTCTCCGGAGCTGAACCGCATTGGTTTCAGGTCCGGGGACCCCCTGCTTCCCGAGATACAGGCCCCTTTATGAGGTGCCAGTATCCCTCTGCATTTAAAAGGTCCCGATCACGTGACCATGGATGTAAACAAAGCAGAGGGATACCGGCACCCCATAAAGTGGCCTGTATCTCGGGAAGCAGGGGGTCCCCGGACCTAAAACCAAAGCGGTTCAGCTCCGGAGACCCTCTGTACATCTACACTATGAGTAAAACACACATATAAATAAACAATCATTCCTTACCTTAGCGGCTATCCGTTATGGTAATTAAACAGCATTCATGTATTTTTAATAATATTGTGCAGGAGCACATTTAATAATATTGTGAACCACATTGATTTTTGGCTCAGGGACCCCCTGCTTCCCGAGTTACAGGCCCCGGTAAGGGGCATCGGGTGCCAGTGTCGCCGCAATCTTTATAGAGCCCACGTCGCGTCTTTGCGTCGCGTCTTGGACACTTTAAAGATGGCGACGACACTGGAACCGTTGCCCCAAAAATACAGTAGCGCCACTAGTGAAACAAGGTGATTAAAACAATATAAAAATAATAATTAAATAATTTATATATATATAAATAATGATGTATCAATCTAAAAAACCATACATACAGGCATACCCCGCATTAACGTACGCAATGGGACCGGAGCATGTATGTAAAGCGAAAATGTACTTAAAGTGAAATACTCCCTTTTCCCCACTTATTGATGCACGTACTGTACTGCAACTGTCATACTGCTGCGGCAGAGTTTATTCGAGCATTTGCCCATTCTCTGCCGCAGCAGTAGCCTGGCGCGCGCCCGAGAGTGACGGGCGCGCGCCGAAGCAGCGGAAGAGCGCCCTCCGATCGGGGCGCTCTCCCTACCGCTGCCGGGTCCTCCGGGTCCCCCGGAACCCCCTGCCGCTGTCCCGCGATCGCGGGACACCAGGGCTCCCTCGGGGAGCCCCTGGACGCGCGTGCAGGGGGCGCACGCTCCCGATGACGCGTGACCGCGCGTCTATGACGCGCGGCACGCCGAGGGGCGGCCACTAGCAAGCCGGGAGATTTCCCGGCTTGCGGTACCGACCACACTCGGAAAAAGTGTGTCGGTACTGTATACGTGCATAACTGATATAAATAACGCATTTGTAATGGGCTCTATAGTCTCCCCGCTTGCGCACAGCTTCAGTACAGGTAGGGAGTCAGTATTGCTGTTCAGGACGTGCTGACAGGCGCATGCGTGAGCTTCCGTTTGCCTATTGAGCGAGATGTACTTACTCGCGAGTGTACTTAAAGTGAGTGTCCTTAAGCCGGGGTATGCCTGTATATAAAAATCTAACGTGCTAATAATAGTGATAACATATATAACAAACAAAGAAAGAAAAACAAAAATGTTGAAAGTCCAACCCTTGGTACAAGTCCAGAAAAAATTCAAATAGGGAACAAGATGATAGCCAGGGATCCATGGCTGCTCTCAGAAGGAATAACCAATTCCAGCAGAAATCTATTGAAAGAGAAGAACAGAGAGCGCACGTCCCATAGTGTAAAAAAGTAAATTTAATGTTAAAAAAGAGGACAAGGGGATTAAGGACACTCACAAAAGTACAAGAATTAAAAGCAGTTTGTGATATAATCACCACCAACAGGGCAACACCGTCCTGGAACACATCAGTTGATCGATATTCCATCCGGTTCACCTCCAGCAATTTGGATGATTGAAAACACTGTCTCTTTGCATATAATGCGATTTAGAGTTGTCAGCCTCAGATCAGCTCCATGCGCTCTCTGGCCGTAAAGCGCGCACTGCGTGATGACGTAGTGTCGTGGAGACGTACCCTGACGCGTTTCGTCACAACAGTGACTTTTTCAAAGGGAATACCAACATGGTGGAGGGCTCGGTTTTTATAGGCTTACCTATATAGAGGGGAGTGGTCAAGAAGCGACCACAGGAGACGTACCCTGATGCGTTTCGTCACAACAGTGACTTTTTCAAAGGGAATACCAACATGGTGGAGGGCTCGGTTTTTATAGGCTCACCTATATAGAGGGGAGTGGTCAAGAAGCGACCACAGGCCAATCGTCAGTGCCTATACAGAAAAGCTAAGACACCGGTGATTAGCCAATGGAAATGCCCGTAACCAACCCTGTAATTGAAAAAACCAATGCTGCACAAAATTCAATATATTAATAGGCATATAATCCGCAGGTATTAGATAATAAAATTCATATATCATATAAACAAAACTAAATCACAAATAAAAATAGAAATGTAAGATGATGAATGATAAATAATAACAAATTGTAATAATAATGATTACAACACAACAATAAGATTACTTGAACTATGTGTGGGCTCATGCATGCAAATGGACACATAAATCATGTGCCACATACATACACAATACACAAACAATAATGAACCCTCAATTATAATATTTTACAATCACAAAATCACATACATATATATGATGACGTCATTTAAAGGCAATGAAAGCACAGCCAATCAGAATGTCTGTGCTTCAATTGCCTTTAAGATGAAAAGAAAGATGGCCAGCCTCACATGGTACGGTAGCCAATCAGAGCATGGGAACTCCATCCCAACTCTGATTGGCTCTAGTAACCATGTGACAGATAAAGGAAATCCCAGAATCACTTCAAGGAAACACTGATGCTCCAAAATGTATGCATGTAATACTGATCATCCAGAATGAATAAGCTGTATATATATTAATGAAGCAACCTTCCGTTCAGAGTCCTATTGTAGTATACATATGATAAGTATATAATCACCCCATTTGATCGAGTGCTATAGCTATACACGGGTAGGGGATGGATAGTGGTAGGGATGCCATGTGGCAACAATACCGCCGCGTCCCCTGAGAAGGAACAGAATGGCTAAGTATGCCGCCACCCTCCGCCACTGCCTCTCTAGACCCGGCGCCACACAAGAACAATATGACCCCACAGCGGAGGTAAATACGGGGGATAAAGAAGAGCCAAAGCACTCACTGTCTTGACACGATGAGTCCCTGGTCCACGCTCCGCGTTCGGCGTCCACCATCAGCCGATGACGTCAGGATCTCTGAACCGGAATTGACGTGTAGCGTGCTCCAAGCCAGGGAAACTCAGCAAAAATAGAACAGAAGGGCGGTGCACTGCTGCCGTCAGGGTTAAAGGGAAAACGATGTCCACACGCAATATAAATGAATAAAAAGGTTGTTTTATTGAGTGGGAGATGGGTTGTCACGGTATGTGGACGGCTTCCTTCAACCTTTGGTATATCAATTACCATCCTTTATTAAAGATACGTCAGATCTGATTGGATCTATTAGGGGACTTCAGTGGAAACGTGGATACAGGTGGGTCACCGTAGACGTGACCTCCCTGTATTCTATCATTACACATGAACAGGGCATTCAGGCTCTTCAACACTTTTTGAATTTATCCGAATTATCGGTTACACTAAGCACTTTCTTATTGGAATCAGTCACTTTTTTACTCACACACAATTATTTTATGTTTGATTCACGTTATTTTCTTCAGATATTAGGCACTGCTATGGGTTCTTCTTTTGCGCCATCTTATGCGAATCTCTTTATGGGTTTTTGGGAGGCACGTCACATTTTTCACGATTGTAATTTATTTCGTAATCACATTATATTTTATCGGCGCTTTATAGATGATCTTATTTTGGTGTGGGATGGGGATTTGGATTCACTGAGCACTTTTATTAATACACTTAACAATAACGATTATAATTTACATTTCACATTTACACAAAATATTCACCATATAGATTATTTAGACATGACACTTTCAATAAATGTTGACAAGAAAATACAGACGTATATTTTCCGTAAACCCCATTCCAAGAATGCACTTTTATGTGCGACGAGTTGTCATCCACCAGCACTCATTAAAAGTATACCTAAGGCGCAGTTTGAAGAGGATATGTTCCTTGAATGAGATCTTTTTGAGTGGGTCGAGAGAAATGACAGCTAATTTCAGAGACAGAGGCTATAAAGAGGAGGACATTATTAAAGCATTTAAATATGCCGATTCCCTAGATAGGGACGAGATTATAAAAACCAATAGAGGTAATAAAAAGAAACGAAATACTTATGAGGATAATGGGATCTGTCCATCCTTTATTTCAGTGTATAGTAAACAATCAAATGCAATTAAAGAAATTTTCAAAAACATTGGAAAGTACTTACCTTAGATCATGATATTGCTTCCCTAGTACAAAGTGGTCCTAGATTTATTTATAAAAAAACGAAAACAATAGGTAACCATTTGTCGCCTAGTTTATTTAACTCACAGTTCACTAGCCAACCACTAGGAAATATTCCAAAAGGTTTTTTTCTCTGCGGGCGATGTTCAATTTGTAAATATTCAAGATCTATAAAGAATATTGCTACATGTGAGGATAACCATCGAATCAACAGCTTTATGAATTGTCATACAAGTCATGTGGTTTATCGCTTACAATGTGGCTGTAAGATGTCATATATTGGACGCACAATTAGACCTGTAAGAATAAGGATACAAGAACACATTAGACACATTTTTAAAAAAGATATGTTACATCCTGTTTCAAGGCATTTTTCATTGTGTAATATTGGTAACATCTCTAATTTTTCGTTTTCAGCTTTGGAACATGTTAAGATCCACCCTAGGGGTGGAGATAGGTTAAACAAACTTAACACAAGAGAAATGTATTGGATTCATGTTATGAACACATTATATCCGATGGGGATCAACACTGATTGGGATTTGAAACACTTTCTAGTTTGAGCACTAGTTTTGTTGATTTATGAGATTTTTCATTAATGTTTAGTATAGAATGTGTATTTTTACTTTTTACTTTTTATTTTTTATTCAATATCAGATTAATATTAATTATATATACCTTTAATAGTCACTTTAGTAGTTCATTTTTTGGTTCTCATAGAGTTTTGTTAGAATATAACATATTATTTATTTAGATATTATAGTTATTATACAATTCATATATTTATCATATACATGAATCCATTTACATTTGACAGTTGATCCTTTCAATGATATATATACTATAGAGGTTGATTTAGATAAACTATTTTCTACCATGTATGTTAAAAGTGATTTAAGATATTAAAAGTCCTAATTGGGTTTCATTAGAGCTCTATAAAGCTCTCTCTATATATATATATGTATGTTGCTGTTTTGTGCTACTTAGTAACTGGTACTTGTAATATGTATACTATGTCTGTCTTTTATATACAAATATTGTTTTTAATTATATTTTGTGTCTCTCAGTGTCTTGTTAATACATCTGCACGTCCATGATGTTGTTGTGTATGTGAACTCCATTGATTATTAAGGGATAGGTGGTCCGTGTAGAACAATTAACGATTTATGTATCATCTGTGTTGCAATTTGCTCACCAATTAAATTGGACCAATGGGCTGTGTGGGTTCACTATATATACATCATCATGTATAGTACCTGATACTCTTTGACAAAGTCCCAGGCAGGGACGAAACGCGTCAGAGTTCGCTCTGTAGCACTATTTTAGTGTATATGCACTCAATAAAACAACCTTTTTATTCATTTATATTGCATGTGGACATTGTTTTCCCTTTAACCCTGACGGCAGCAGTGCACCGCCCTTCTGTTCTATTTTCACCATGTGACAGAGGCTTGGGGGAGAACGGATGTGACGTCATTGAAAGCCTGTCACATGGTACTAGAGCCAATCAGACTTGGGATGTATTTCCCACACTCTGATTGGCTACCGTACCATGTGAGGCCGGCCATCTGTCTTTTCATGACGTCATCTTAAAGGCAACTGAAGCACAGCCATTCTGATTGGCTGTGTTTTCATTGCCTTTAAATGATGTCATCATTTTTTTTATCGGCCAAAACACATGGTTTTCACGGCCCAATCAGGGCCGTGGGAACCATATGACGAAAATGTGACGTCATAGGCCTTTAGAAGCCTATGTCGTCTCATTTTGAAGGCAGACGCCGAGGAGGAAGGACCTCCTACAGAAAAAGAAGGCCAG
Source organism: Ascaphus truei (assembly GCF_040206685.1). NCBI lineage: Eukaryota > Metazoa > Chordata > Amphibia > Anura > Ascaphidae > Ascaphus > Ascaphus truei. The sequence continues at coordinate 159,004,390 of NC_134484.1, forward strand.
GGCGTGGCCGAAGAAGACAAGAAGACCCTGGAAGAGAGCCACAGATATAAGAAAGAAGAATACAGATGAAGATGGATTACAAATAGAAGACCCCTGGATTATTTTGTTTTTTTATTTTAATGTTTATTATTTTATGGTTTATAAATTAATGGGTTCCTGTGCGTGGATTGGTTCGAGAGTAAGGTGTTCAACGGAAGTCGGTGAGTTGGTCAAGTAATGGTAAGTGAACAAAATAAATGTATTTTATTTAACTTGTTTTTTTTCCTGTTTTTTACATGTGTTTTTTTTTATTTTTTGGTATATCATTTCTTGCAACTGTATGTATGTATGTATGTATGTATGTATGTATGTATGTATGTATGTATGTATGTATGTATGTATGTATGTATGTATGTATGTCTAGATCGATATATACATACAGGGTAAGAAATGATGTGGTTTTAAAAGCTTGTTTTGCATTATTTAAATTTTTTTGGCTATGCTGCTATGCATAAATGTGTGTGTCATGTATTTTATTATTAGATAGATATAATTTTTGGTCTTGTATGGTGTACTTTAGGTCAGGGTGAGGCTTGCTTTTGCATATTGTATTCTTTTTGGTACTTATATTTTGTCTGATGGTAAATTGTTCTGTTTATCGATTGAAATAGTTAATTGTTTAATTGTTATGGATGGAATTTAAATTGTTTAGTGATTTAATTAATGAATGCTAATTGATTTATGGTTACTTGATTGGTTTAAATAGTATACTTATTTGGATGTATTTGTATTTTGTTTGGAATATGTTATTGTTAACATTCATTGGCAGAGTGTGCATGGTGCATAGATTGTATGCATCATGTATACAATGAAAATGCAATGTTTTGATTGGCATTTGAGGCTTTTGATTGGCATTTGAGGATTTTGATTGGAAGATGAGATTGGATTTTTTAAGGAAATATGATTTTATTGTACTGTGATTGTATGGAGATGTGGTATTTGTAGAAGAGCATGTTTTTGATAACCCTTCTACATTTATTTGTATATTGGTTCATCATGTGTGTGTGTATATGTGTGTGTGTGTGTGTGTGTGTGTGTGTGTGTGTGTGTGTGTGTGTGTGTGTGTGTGTGTGTGTGTGTGTGTGTGTGTGTGTGTGTGTGTGTGTGTGTGTGTGTGTGTGTGTGTGTGTGTGTGTGTGTGTGTATATATATATATAGTTGCATGATGAAGCCACTGTACAAATGAATGGGTGAAGGGTGTGTATCGGGCCAGGGTGGCTTAACCCCTTCATTACCTTTGCGGTTATTATCCGATAAGGTGATTAAGGGTTAATTAATATCTGAATGTTATTGCTATGTATTGGCTTTGTATTGGCTATGTATCTTGTGGGCAACGGAGTACAAGGATTGTGCTTGCGACGGGGGCTTCTTAATGATGAGGTCAGTAGTACTTTATTTATTTTAATATGCTAGTTAATGTGTTTTCATAATGGGCAAATAATCTATTATCCCTATCTGGATAATTTTTATTTGGCACATTATTGTACTGTATGTGTTGGGGGGGGGGGGGGGGATTGATATATTGAATGTATAGGTCAGATTTATTTATTTTACATTCAGGATTTGTTCCTTTTGTTTCTGCGTGAGACTTCTGGAGACCACATGCGGTATCCTCGGGTATTTCACGTGTATCAGGATGCGTGGTCCACGGGGGACACCTGCGGGGAAGAACCGGTGGCCCCACATCTGTGTGGGCATCGCGGACCCGTAGTGTGCAGGGAAGAACCGGTGGCCCCACATCTGTGGGGGCACCGCGGACCCATAGTGCCCACCCGTGGGTCCCCAGACCCCAGTTGGAACCACCCGAGGCCCCGCGGACACCTGTGGGTCTGACCCGGGGCTCCCAGACATCCGCGGGCCTACCGTGGGGACCCAATTGTGGCCCACGGTGACCAGCGGAGACCACCTGGTTGGCCATGGCACCTGGCGGGACCCACCAACAGGCCTCCAGAACCTGTTTGAAACAAGTTGCTGGTTACCTGTAGGTCTGTCAGGTGACACGTCAGGCCCACCGGGGATTCGCGTGGGCCTGGGGTATGAACCCTGTATGTAAAAGGATAAATCATGTATTTATGGGGGGGCACAGGGGGTGGGTTATGTATTTAATAAATAGAATGATGCTTATTGTGGGGCAGTGTATTGTTTTTATTGTGGGAACTGGGGGTGGAGGGGAGGGGGTATTGGCCCCAAGGGTATGTGGGTAGGTCTCCCGGCTGGGTAGTGGGTGAAGGTGGTTAGGCCTCACGGGGTGGGGGTTAGTGGGGGAGGGTATGTAGGCCTCCCAAGTGGAGGGTGGGTTAACCCCTTAATGCCTGTAGCGGTTAATAACCGCTATGGTGATAAAGGGGTTAGGGGACATTACATTAGATGTTTTTATTCTTGTGTATGTTTTGCAGCATCGGAGGGGGCATGGGCACGATGAAGATGAGGATGGCCTTCCTCATGGCAGCCGGACAAGGGTGAGTGCTATATGTATTTTATGTATTTATTGTTCTTTAAAATGGGCACATTCACTATTATCCATTTGTGGATAATAGTAATTGTGCCCATTACTATACTGTATGTGTTAGGGGGGGTGGTTATTTCTTTATAAGTATGTATGTGTTTTAACATTAATTGGGGGGGGGCACAGAATTGGTACTGCAGGCATGCGGGAAACACCCGAGGGCCCCCGCCGGCCTCTAGTATCATTGATGTGCATATATGTGTATGTTAGGGGGGTATAGAGGTTGGTGGAGTAATATATATATATATATATATATATATATATATATATATATATATATATATATAATATATATATATATACAGTGTTCGACAAATCACCAAAAAATCTACTCGCCACCTAGTCCCGCCCCCAACTCCGCCCCTAGTCCCGCCCCCAACTCCGCCCCTAGTCCCGCCCCAACCCCGCTTTAAAATAAAATATATAAATAAAATACATTTAATAAATTCCTAGTCAGAACATTCGTTTTTGACAAATGTATTTATTGTATTACATTATACTACAATTAGTTCTTGTTACGTGTGTGTGTGTTTGTAAATGTTGGATCTAGAAATAAAAGCCAGGTGTGAATGACTAGTTTCCTGAACCCCTTAACCAGTGTCTGGACGTCCCGCTTCACAATATCTAAAGCAGCAATCCCACCTGGGATCTTACCTGATCCGCAGTCCCTCAATGTCCAGGTACCCTCATTCATTGGAATGGGATGTGTTCCCTATCTGTCTTCTGGGTTAGGTGGGTTCCGATGTCTTCCGTGTGAAGCTTGAGTCAGATCTGGAAGAAAGCAGTATAGGTTATTTCGGTGTAGTATAGGGCAGTTAAGATATATAAGGTAAATAAGAGATTCAGATCCAGAGTGTGAGAGAGTGTGGGGGAGAGAGAGAGTGTGGGGGAGAGAGAGTGTGGGGGGAGAGAGAGAGTGTAGGGGGAGAGAAAGAGTGTGGGGGGAGAGAGAGAGTGTGGGGGAGAGAGAGAGTGTGGGGGGAGAGAGAGTGTGTGGGGGAGAGAGAGAGTGTGGGGGGGGAGAGAGAGTGTTGGGGGGAGGGAGAGTGTGGGGGGGAGAGAGAGAGTGTGGGGGAAGAGAGAGAGTGGGGGGAGAGAGAGAGTGTGGGGGGGGGAGAGAGAGAGAGTGTGGGAGGGAAAGAGAGAGAGAGTGTGGATGGGGAGAGAGAGAGAGTGTGGGGGGGAGAGAGAGAGAGTGTGGGGGGGGAAATAGAGAGAGAGTGTGGGGGAGAGGGAGGGAGAGAGTGGGGGGGAGAGGGAGAGAGTAGGGGAGAGGGAGAAAGTGGGGGAGAGGGAGAGAGTGGGGGGGAGAGAGAGAGAGTGGGGGAGAGAGAGAGTGGGGGAGAGGGAGAGAGTGGGGGAGAGGGAGAGAGTGGGGGAGAGGGAGAGAGTGGGGGAGAGGGAGAGAGTGGGGGAGAGAGGGAGACTGACTGACTGGGTAGGTGACTGACTGGGTAGGTGACTGACTGACTGACTGGGTAGGTGACTGACTGACTGACTGACTGGGTAGGTGACTGACTGACTGACTAGGTGGGTGACTGACTGACTGGGTGGGTGACTGACTGACTGACTGGGTAAGTGACTGACTGGGTGGGTGGGAAGGTGACTGACTGACTGGGTGAGTAGGTGACTGACTGACTGACTGGGTAGGTGACTGACTGACTGACTGGGTGGATGACTAACTGACTGACTGGGTGGGTGACTAACTGACTGACTGGGTGGGTGACTGACTGACTGACTGGGTTGATGGGTAGGTGACTGACTGGGTGGGTGGGAAGGTGACTGACTGACTGGGTGAGTAGGTGACTGACTGACTGGGTGGGTAGGTGACTGACTGGGTGGGTAGGTGACTGACTGAGTGGGTGGGTAGGTGACTGACTGACCGTGTAGGTGACTGACTGACTGGGTGGGTGGTTAGGTGACTGACTGGGTGGGTGGGAAGGTGACTGTCTGACTGGGTGGTTAGGTGACTGACTGGGTGGTTGGGAAGGTGACTGACTGACTGGGTGGGTAGGTGACTGACTGACTGGGTAGGTGACTGACTGACTGGGTAGGTGACTGACTGGGTGGGTAGGTGACTGACTGGGTGGGTAGGTGACTGACTGGGTGGGTAGGTGACTGACTGGATGGGTAGGTGACTGACTGACTAGGTGACTGGGTGGGTAGGTGACTGACTGGGTGGGTAGGTGACTGACTGACTAGGTGACTGACTGGGTGGGTAGGTGACTGACTGACTGGGTAGACACACACACACACACACACACACACAAACACACACACACACACACACACACACACACACACACACACACACACACACACACACACACACACACACACACACACACACACACACACACACACTGAGTAGTGCTTTAAATGTTGGTGGGCTGATGACATCACTCACCCCGTATCTCCGGAGCAGATGATGCCTCTCCTCGGGGTTCCCCTGAGCCAGTGTCAGCTCCGGAGGAACACAGGCACCTCACCCTCCCTCACGGAGCAGTGTCGGCCATCTTGCTCCCGGCTCTATGTCGCGTTTGTGGAGGGGGATGGGGGAAGCCTCCCACCCCGTGCAACCACTGGAGTGGGCCAAACGGGAGGGGGGCAGCACATGGGAGGAAGCAGCACATGGGAGGGAGCAGCACACAGGAGGGAGCAGCACATGGGAGGAAGCAGCACAATGGAGAGGGCAGCACACGGGAGGGGGCAGCACACAGGAGGGGGCCGCACGGGAGGGAGCAGCACACGGGAGGAAGCAGCACATGGGAGGAAGCAGCACACGGGAGGAAGCAGCACACGGGAGGAGGCAGCACACGGGAGGGGGCAGCACACGGGAGGCAGCACACGGGAGGCAGCACACGGGAGGTGGCAGCACACGGGAGGCAGCACACAGGAGGAAGCAGCACACGGGAGGGAGCAGCACATGGGAGGGAGCAGCACATGGGAGGAAGCAGCACACGGGAGGAAGCAGCACACGGGAGGAGGCAGCACACGGGAGGGGGCAGCACACGGGAGGCAGCACACGGGAGGCAGCACACGGGAGGTGGCAGCACACGGGAGGCAGCACACGGGAGGAAGCAGCACACGGGAGGGAGCAGCACATGGGAGGGAGCAGCACACGGGAGGAAGCAGCACATGGGAGGGGGCAGCACACAGGAGGGGGCAGCACACGGGAGGGGGCAGCACACGGGAGGGAAGCAGCACACAGGAGGAAGCAGCACACGGGAGGGGGCCGCACGGGAGGGAAGCAGCACACGGGAGGGGGCAGCACACGGGAGGGGGCAGCACACGGGAGGGGGAAGCACATGGGAGGGGGCAGCACACGGGAGGAGGCAGCACACGGGAGGGGGCCGCACGGGAGGGAGCAGCACACGGGAGGAAGCAGCACATGGGAGGAAGCAGCACAATGGAGAGGGCAGCACACGAGAGGAGGCCGCACACGGGAGGGGGCCGCACGGGAGGGAGCAGCACATGGGAGGAAGCAACACACGGGAGGAGGCAGCACACGGGAGGGGGCAGCACACGGGAGGCAGCACACGGGAGGCAGCACACGGGAGGTGGCAGCACACGGGAGGCAGCACACGGGAGGAAGCAGCACACGGGAGGGAGCAGCACATGGGAGGGAGCAGCACACGGGAGGAAGCAGCACACGGGAGGGGGCAGCACACGGGAGGGGGCAGCACACGGGAGGGAGCCGCACACGGGAGGAGGCCGCACACAGGAGGGGGCCGCACACGGGAGGAGGCCGCACACGGGAGGGGGCCGCACAGGAGGGAAGCAGCACACGGGAGGAAGCAGCACACGGGAGGGGGCCGCACGGGAGGGAAGCAGCACACGAGAGGGGGCAGCACACGGGAGGGGGCAGCACATGGGAGGGGGCAGCACACGGGAGGGGGCAGCACACGGGAGGGGGAAGCACACGGGTGGGGGCAGCACACGGGAGGAGGCAGCACACAGGAGGGGGCAGCACACGGGAGGGAGCAGCACATGGGAGGAAGCAGCACACGGGAGGGGGCAGCACATGGGAGGAAGCAGCACACGGGAGCGGGCAGAACACGAGAGGGGGCAGCACACGGGAGGGGGCCGCACACGGGAGGGGGCCGCACAGGAGGGAAGCAGCACACGGGAGGAAGCAGCACACGGGAGGGGGCCGCACGGGAGGGAAGCAGCACACGGGAGGGGGCAGCACACGGGAGGGGGCAGCACACGGGAGGGGGCAGCACACGGGAGGGGGCAGCACACGGGAGGGGGAAGCACACGGGTGGGGGCAGCACACGGGAGGAGGCAGCACACAGGAGGGGGCAGCACACGGGAGGGAGCAGCACATGGGAGGAAGCAGCACACGGGAGGGGGCAGCACATGGGAGGAAGCAGCACACGGGAGCGGGCAGAACACGAGAGGGGGCAGCACACGGGAGGGGGCCGCACGGGAGGGGAGCGCATGGGAGCGGGCAGCACACGGTAAAGGGCCGCATGGGAGTTGGAACCACAACCACCCCACCCACGTGCAAAGCCGCGCAACACAACCCTCCCCCCATCTCCTGCATCCCAGGTGGCGGACACCCTAGGGCAGGGAGGGGGAGGAGATCAGGAGGGAGAGGAGATCGGGGAAAGGGGGCTAACCTGCCGGCCCTCTTCCCCGCGTTAACCCAATCAGGGAGGGGGATTATTTATTTATTTATTAAAAAAAAAAATTTGGCGCGAGCAGGGGAATTCATAGAGCCGCAGCAACTACTCGCCAGCGGCCAAAATCCACCCACCACGGGCGTGTAGTTATAATGAATTGTCGAACACTGTATATATATATATATATATATATATATATATATATATATATATATATTTATTTATTTATTTATTTTTATATATATTTCTTTATTTAATGTGGGGATTTTTTGTGGTTATTTTTTTTATTGTGGGTAGCGGGGGTGGGTGAAGGGGGTATTTGCCTCCAATGGTGGTTTGTTTAGTGCTTGCGGGTGGGTAGCGGGAGGGCTTAACCCCTTCATGACCATAGCGGTATTAACCGCTACGGTCGTGAAGGGGTTAAGTGCACCCGCAACCCCTCCACAAGCCCTAAACAAGCAACAAGGGCCAAATCCCCCCTTAACCCACACTCGCTTCCCACAATAAACCTGGCACGGCGGGTTAACCCTTTCATTGCCTTAGCGGCTAGCCGCTAAGGTAATGTAGTGGCCTTTAATTGCATTTTTCCTGCCTCAGATGCATGCCGGGGGGCTCCGGTGCGGGTATCAGCTCCGGAGACCCCCGGCATCAATCACAGACAGGAAAAGGCCTGATTTTTTCTAAATGTCGCCCTTGCCGATGCTTCTCCCCCACAAACCCGCCAACTTTAGTTGGCGGGACAGATTGGCGAAAAAATCTCAATTCGGGAGTGCCGATCAGCAGCGAAAAGCTGTTCGGGGCTACCTGAATTCAGCCGAGTTCAAAAAGTGCCGATAAGTGGCTTATCAGCACCCAGCTGCTGATAAGTTTTTATCGGGAACAAAAATTGCCGATTTTGGCCACTTATCGGCGTTTACTTAATCGGAAAGGCTTTTTTGGCGAGAAAATGGCGATAAAACGCTTTTCGGTGCTTAGTGCATGAGGCGCTATGTCTCTAAATGAGACATTAAATCACAAAAGATGCTAGTACTGTACAGTAGCAGTAGATTACCTTTAAATTTGGTGACAAGACAGATAAATTAGGTTATAAGGTCCTTGAAAATGCAGCTCCTTTATCTTTTTTCTTCAAATTGTTTTAAATGTAAGTGTTATACTAAATGTTCCCACTCTAGTGGCAATTCATGAAATGACCTCATACTACAGTATGTTTTCATGTCATTTTAAGTAAAATATGTATTTCCCATGCCCAACAGTGAACAATAATATAGACATCTGTTGAGCATTTAGCTACAAACCAGACACATCAATTCTTAATTATCAACTTCTTCAGTATTTATAACTGAACAGATATCAACATATTTTTCATAAAGGAAGTCATGCACTACTGTCAGTCATATTTATTACACTAAGGAACAATTTAATAATGCAGATGTCATTCCATAAACCCCAATGGTACTTAAATTTAGAATTGTATTACTTTTGCCTTGGGCCAACCAATCGTATAAATCTGCTAAATTCTAATTCTGACTCTGCATCTAGATTTTTCACATTTCAATGTATAATAATTACATATTTATAACGGAAGTTATATCTGGTAAGTTCAATTCTTCAATCTTCAGAAAATATATTTATGAGCAGTACATCTTTACTTATATATATTATTATTCATGCTATGTGATAATGAGTCTCTAATCGCAAACAATATAAACTACCAATTAATATAAGCTCTAATCATTTTAATATAGAGAACTACAGTATAGTAAGTTGTTTTATATTATTAAATGTTAACCACTGAAAAGTAGGAAGTTTGGCACAGGAGCATTTGTATAATACTTTAAAAGAGTTTCCGAATCAAAACTATAATATTGTATTTATGAGCGATTTGCATTACTCCTTCCTTTGATGATCCTAAAGCAGCATTATAAATGATTTCCGAGTTAAATTTTCTACCAATAATAGTAATGTATTTCAGGTCATAACACTGTTAATGGTAAATGACTCAATATGAATCAAAATACCCACTCATAAGATACAGGTTAAATTGAAAAACGTCTACCATGTATCTCAATTAAATCCTCTTGTTTCAAGGTTTTTGCAGGTGGCACTTCTCAGTCAAGCAATAACTAGGAAACATTTACTGCACATAAGGCAACATATTTTGAGTTGGATAAATGTTTTTTTTTTTTTTTAGCTGTTAGCTAGACCACATTTGATGATGCTATGGGGCCCATGCTAAAAGCGTTCATAAAAAAAAATCGCTGGGTCATTTAATTCATCTGTTATTTGAGGGTTGCTATCACGTATTCAGAAGCTTTAATTACCTTTGATAGCAAAATTCCCAAAATGGGCAATAGCCGGCGATGTGATGATCGCCTCTCTAAAAGGCCAACATCCAGCGATTTCTTTCAGCTGCAGAGAGCTGTGCATATCGCCCAAAATTCATGTTCTTTTAATATAAGTGTTATTACTAGTGAACTGAGCAGGGGGTCTCCGGAGAAGAACTGCATTGATTTCAGGTCCGGGGACCCCCTGCTTCCCAAGATACAGGCCCCATTATAGGGTTCCGCTCAAATGCATTTTATTCCAACAGTCATGTGACGTGGGAGATTTAAATGCATAGGAGATACCGGCATCCCATAACGGGGCCTGTATCTTGGGAAGCAGGGGGTCCCGGACCTCAAATCAATGCTGTTGAGCTCACCGAGACCTCCTGCTCATACACTAGTATTACAATTTATATTAACACAGCTTCTACCTGCAATAAACATTTAAAACACAACAACACTAATACCCACCTCCTCTAACCACACATGATTGATACCAGAGGCCGCAGGTGTCTGGAGATCCTCAGGTGTCCCCGTGGGTGTCTGGGGCCCTCGGGTGGTCCCTGTTTGTGTCCAGGGGTCCTCATGTTGGCCCTGTGGGTGTCTGGGGGCCCTCCTTGGATGTCCCATGACCCCCGTTGGCCTGCGGTACCATTCCTGTGGCAATTTTTTTTTGCAATACTTTGAAATAAATACACCCCCTGCCCCCCCTCCCCCAACACATCCAGTACAGTAATGGGATACATAACTATTATCCACAAATGGATAATAGCTAATTTGCCCAGTATAAAATCAAACATTAGCTAGCCAGCATAAATAAAGTAAATCAAAATTTCTATGTACCCCTGCCATCCTGAAGAGTGTCCTCATCAGCATACTCCAGGTCTGTGTCCTCCGTTGCCAGAAATAATACAATAAATATTACAATCTAATGCCCCTAACCCCTTAATCACCTTAGCGGTTAATAACCGCTATAGTAATAAAGGGATTAACCTCGTCCCACTCAGGAGGCCTAACCACCCACCCTGGGACCACTATACCCACCCTCTACCCATTGATTGGCATAGTGGTACAGCATAATCATATGATATGGACATGATAAGCCACTATAGTAGTCAATGGTCCCCCTAATGAAAAAGCATGAAGTCCAAAAATACACAATAATATAAGATAGCCACAAGCACCTAAACACTCCAATTAAATAAATAAAAGCACTAGCCAACCAATCAAATAAATAAAAGCACTAGCCAACCAATTAAATAAATAAATAAAAGCATTAGCCAACCAATCAATTTAATAAATAAAAACACTAACCAAAAAAATTAATACATGTTAAACCCTTGCCAACAAAACAATTAATTAATTTATACAAGTAGCCAACAAAACAAATTATTAATTTAAAACACTAACCAGTCCCAACAAGCCATCTAAATTCCAAACAATTGAATTCAAACAATAAAAACAAAAAGAAAAAATGACAATCAATTCAAAACAAGCATTTGCCAAAAAATACATTGGCTGTCACTGTATTTATCTGTACCCTAAAGGGGCACAAATTAATACATTATCAGTCAATGTTTGGAATTTGAATGGCTTGTTTTAGTACATTTTAGGATTGGTTAGCATTTTAAATTAAATCAATTAATTGTTTTGTTGGTTAGTGGTTTTATTTATTAAATTGATTGGTTGGCTAGTGCTTTTATTTATTTATTTAATTGGTTGGTTAGTGATTTTATTTATTTAATTGAGGGGTTTAAGTGCTTGTATATATCTTTTATTATTGTGTATTTTTGGCCTTCATGCTTTTTATTAGGGTGACCATTGACTGCTATAGTGGCTTATCATGCCCATACAAGGGAGAAGGTGTGGCTCAGTAAGTAAAGACATTGACTGGTTAAATTAATTGATTGGTGGTAATTTTGTTTGTTTTACTTTTTTATTTGTTTTTAGTTTGAGATTTTTTTAAATGCATTGGATCTTGTTTTTGATTTTTTTTAAGTTGACGAGAGAGAGAGAGAGAGAGAGAGAGAGAGAGAGAGAGAGAGAGAGAGAGAGAGAGAGAGAGAGAGAGAGAGACATGATGAAGCCACTGTACTAATGAATGGGTGAAGGGTGGGACACTTGCCTGGGGAGGGTGGTTAGGCCAAGTGTGTGGGTAGTGGGGGAGGATGAGGTGATTAAGGGGTTAGGGAATATTCGAATGTATTTTTCTATGTATTTTTCTGGCAAAGGAGGACAGAGGGATATTGCAGTTTCAAGAAAAGGATTTCCATCATATTTGGTAAGTAGAACTGTATTTATCTACTTTATGTATGCATGCTAGTCAATATCTGGATAATAGTTATTTTGCCCATTACTGTACTGTATGTGTTTTTTTTGGGGGGGGGGGAGTATTGATTTATTTAACTGTATATGACATGTTTATTTTTTTAGATACAGAGTTGGTTCCTTAGGTCTACGGGGACCTCTGGAGACTACCTGGGGACCCCCGGATGCCCATGGGTACCACCTGGGAGACCTGTGGGGACAAACCGGGGGCCCCGTGGCTGTGGGGGCCCCGCGGACCCTCAAGGACCACCCAAAATCCCCATACCCCAGTGGGAATCCCCAAGGGCCTCAGACATCTGTGGGGCTGACCTGGGGACCCCCAGGCACCCGCAGGCTCACCTGTGGACCACATTTGGGGCCCACAGTGACTATCGGGGACCACCTGGAGACCCCCAGACTAGTACCCTGTGGGCACCCCCCTATGGTACACTGCGGGGCCTGCAAACACCCGTCGGGCCACCGGGGACTCCCTTTGGCCTGGGGTATTACCCTGAATGTAAAATAATAAATCATGTTTTTATAGGGGGCACAGGGGGTGGGTGGGTTATGTATTGTTTATTAAATATAGTAATGTTTATTGTGGGGCTGTTCTCTGTATTGTTTTTATTGTTGGTAGTGGGGTGGGTGAAGGGGGTATTGTCCCCAAGGTTGGGTGGGAAGGCCTCCCGGGTGGTTAGTGGGTGAGTGTATTTAGGCCTCCTGGGTGGGTAGTCTGTGAGGGTGGGTTAACCCCTTAATTACTATAGCGGTTAATAACTGCTAAGATGATTAAGGGGTTAGGGGACATTATGTTGGCTCTTTTTATTCTTGTGTATGTTTTGCCTCACCGGAGGGGGACATGGATGGTGATGAGGATGAGGACAGCCTTCATTGTGGCAGCCGGGCAAGGGTGAGTAAAAGATGTATTTATTTTATTTATTTTGCTTAATGTATTTGAAATGGGCAAATGCACTATTATCCATATGTGGATAATAGTAATTTTGCCCATTACTGTAGTGTATGTGTTTGGGGGCTGGGGGTGGGGGGTTGTATTTAATTTAAAATGTATTGATGTATTTAAATTATTTTGGGGGGCACATAATTGGTACTGCAGGCAAGCGGGGACCAGCGGACACCTGCAGGACCACCTGAGGGCCACTGCCGACCAATAGTATCATTCCTGTGCATCACCAAACAATTAAGATATGTTATGTATGTTACAGTAGTGGGGTATAGCGGTTGTTGTGGGCACAGGGTGTGTGTGTGTTGTATATTGCAATGTTTATTGAGGGCAATTGTCACCAATATACATGCTTTTGTGCCGTAACCCCTTCATTGCGTTAGCGAATAGCAGCTAAGGTAATGAAGCAGCTTTAATGTATTTTTATTAATAGTGTGGGAGCAGGGGGTCTCCTGAGCTGAACCGCATTGATTTCTGGCTCAGGAACCCCCTGCTTCCCGAGTTACAAGCCCCGGTATGGGGCATCTGGTGCCGGTATCCCATTGTTTACATGTCACACGTCAAGCGAAGTGGACGCAATAAAGATGGCGGCAACACTGGCACGATGCCCAATACCGGGGCCTGTAACTCGGAAAGCAGGCGGTCCCCGAGCCTGAAATCAATGCGGTTCAGCACAGGAGACCCCCTGCTCCCGAGCACAATTTTTAAAAATACATTAAAGCTGCTTCATTACCATAGCGAATAGCCGCTACGGTAATGAATTATTGTTTATTGATACTAGTGTAGAGGTGCAAGGGGTGCAGGGGGTCTCCGGAGCCGAACCGTGTTGGTTTGAGGTCCGGGGACCCCTGCTTCCCGAGATACAGGCCCCGTTATGGGGTGCAGGTATCCCTCTGCTTTGTTTCACACAATCACATGAACGGGACATTTAAAAGCAGAGGGATACCGGCACCCCATAAAGAGCCTGTATCTCTGGAAGCAGGGGGCCCTGGACCTCAAACCGACGGGGTTCGGCTCCGGAGAGCCCCTGCTCATCTACACTAGGAATAAAATGTATATTAAAAAACATAATTTTCAGGTGACATTTTCGCTGTGAGAGGCGGCCCTCTGAAGACTCCGTAGCTGGTGAGGAAGAGTCCAGTCCCTCGTGAGCCACCAGACCCTGCTGCGCGCGCAGACGCGGATGTGCTGACGGTCGCCAATGAATAACGTGGATCGCAGTATCATGGCGGCAAACGGGGACTTACACTGTGACTCTTTGGGTTCCAGAGGCAGTCCTAGAGTGGCGAGAGTGTGCCCTTAAAGCACTCATTGTGATTTACTTTTCGGGAGAATGTGAGTGTGTCCATCCCCTTGAATCTAATCATTTGTGCATTAAAACTGTATTATGCTATGTACTCCTCTTTGTTTTTTAAGAGAGAGTCACGCGTGATCAGACCACCTTTATGCAGACATATGTGAGTGATTTTTTCACTTAACCACTTTCACACCACTTTCACTGGGTCAATCTTAGTATAAGTTCATTGTGTGCCAGCACTCTATTGCGCTTTATATTTTTCCATTAACACTTTTACACAATATTCTAGATATTCTAGTTACGCGACTTACTGCCAGGTTTCCCTGCTTCAGCACAGACCAGAGAGGTAAAAGGGGGCATAGGGATTTGTGTATCTTGGGTACAATTAAGTGTCCCTAAATTAGTGAGGGTCCCCCAATATATTCCCCGGTACCCCAGAACTGGTATAGAGTTCCTGGGGTTTACTCCAACTGTATATGAGGTTGCGAGATATTTTATGAAACCTAAGTCCAATTCTCAGTAAAGAAAAGAGATAGAGCCCTGAGAATGTGCCTAAGCATTTTTTAGTTCTATCTAAATGTACTGTTGCGGCACATCCTATTCTAACTTTTGCCCGTCTTGTCCCGCAGGTCTTTTCGGGCTGGCGCCGAACGTGGCCGTGCGCCAGCCCATCCTAGCCGCATCTTCCCCTCCCCCTTCCCTTCCGCTCGCGACCCCCTGGCTGTTCTGGCCCGCTCCACGCTCCCTAAAAATAAAATACCCCCTTACCTGCAGCCTCCTTCGGGGATGCCTTGCGTCTTCGGGATGCCTGGCGTCTTCGGGGATGCCTGGCGTCCTCGGGATGCCTGGCGCACGTGACCGGCACCCGGCTGACGCGCGGCACGGCGAAAAAAAAAAAAAGAAAGCCGCGTCTGCCCGCACATTGCGGAGGCGGTCGAGTTAGAATAAACTCTGCCGCCACTGTAGGTTTTCTTAAGGGAAGGGGCTACAGCTCTGAGAATGAAGCTAAGCATCTTTTCATTCTACTGTGGGACTTAGAAGAAAAATAAGAAAATAATTTTATGTTTCATAAATGTTTAGTAGCCAATATGGCTATGCAGTTTTTAAAGTCTAAGTCAGGTTTACAGTGTGTGAGGGATATGGCTAGTGGGGTTAAAAATATATAGTCACATTCTACCCCTCATCACCAAAAGACTTAGAAAAGGTAAAAGTGAAAAGTATATTTTATTAAACCAGTTATGTTTATAATGTATTATACTTATGCACTGTATAGAAGCTGGGGAATTCCAAGCACATGAAGATAAGAGACCACATGGCTACCAAGTTGGTGCCAGTGAGTCTACTCAGGGTGTAGACTTGAAAGCCACAAATACTGCCAGAGGTGTTAAAGCCATTTGGGCAGGATGGCTAGGTGGAGTACCCACATCCTGGGATAATCCAAGCCGTTCCGGCTAGCATTTGCCTTCCCAGACCTGGAGGCACATAACCCTGTGGGTGGCTTCTGAATAGCAAGTAGCTAAAGTGGCAAACTCGAGCATGCCCTTGTTGCATTCAAAAGATCGGCTTGCCCGGCTTCAGAAGACTGGAAGCCATCTGATTGGCTCGCTGTAAAGTTTCCAGGCTCGGATTGGCTGTAATATTTCATGAATGAATCTGAAATACTATAAGAAAGCCAGTAGCCAATCCGGTCCGCAGATTCTAAGTGCCAAGACAGCAGCGGCAAATGTGAAAACACCAAAATATGCTCTGTGAGAAATAGCAGAGAGCCGGCTTCAGAAATTTCAGGTCGAGAAATTTTCTAAGTCCCAACTTTTGGGGCCAAGTTCTCAGAAAGGAACATAGTGGTCGCGGCTGGAACTACACGCCAAAAAGAGTACCAGGACTTTGGTACTATACCCGGTCAAGGGATTTTGACATCTCCGGAACAGATACAGCAGTGGCATCTGGAACTCCCTGCCGATTGGAGTTCCAGGACTTTTCAGGCTGAGTCCCGGTCAACCTAAAAGAAAGAATGTCTTTCGGTGCATTGACCCAAGTATATTTGTTTTAAACAGTCCAGGAAAAAAAATCAAAGAAGATAACAAAGTGTTACTAAAAATTAAATCCCTTTTGAAAGTTTTTGCAATTAATATTAATGTACTTACAATTTGAAAAAGAAAAAGACAGCGCACAACTCTCATAGGATAGTATATAAATTATAATGTGACAAATTCAAACGGTGGTAATGAATGCACGTACAGCAAATCAACAAAAGCAGGGCATGTTTGGGGTACATGTTACCACTACAGCATACAGTAGGTCATGGATCTGTACACCGTCATCAGCGCCGCACGCTCGGGTCCTCACTCGATAGAAAAGCGGGTCTTTACACACCAGCACTCTGGTTCCTGGTTCCGTTTGCAGTATCCGCTGGTGTTGTGTTGGTATCCTCCCCCCCCCAACGGGACTCACGATATTACTGAAAAAGTTCTTGTTTAAACAGTATGAAGTCCCGCACTGGTGCTATCAGGCTAACAGAACCCATGCTGGGAGCTCTCTCTCCACTCTAGCGCTCCAACGTGCTAGCGATGATGTCATTCAAGGCGCCGTTCTCCGCCATGCATTGATACATGGATAGCTGGAACTTTGAGATGGCTCCGTCGGTAGAGGCACACAGTGTACCGGGTAGAACAGCACAGGCTGCTTGCTGTAAAAACTCCTATGCGTTTTATAGAGATAGTCTTTTTTGTCAGGTGCCTACAGTGGTAAGCATTTTTTAGTTCAATCTAAATACTTGAATACTCTTTCAAGACCTTTATATTCATTATCCCTTTTAACATTCCAAATTGGTGCACAGTTTTTTTCTTTATATTATCACTTACAATTTGAGTTCCCATTCCATGTTCTCATTCATTTGTTTGCTGTAGGAAGGGCCGAGATAAGATTGCCTGCATAGCGGAGTCCAGGTAATTGTAAGCAGTAATCAACAGCTCCCATAGGTGTCCCGATCTAGTGCGCATGCGCTACTGACCGCTATATGCCTTCTCTAACTCCCTTGCATGAGTCATTCTGACTTTGGAAGGGTTTTGATATGCTCTCCCACATACCTGTTTTCAAGATGTCTGTCTGCAATAGTAAGCAAGGTTTGACAGTTTGCGTGTGTGTCCACTTGTACAGACACTACACTACGCTTGCACTACAGACTATTACCATACCTTTCAGGGACACCACTAGTGGTCAGTAGAGATTTACTAATAGTCACAGAACCACTCCCATATGGGTGATTCAACCTTCATCATTTGACGGCCTGTTGGTTATTAGGGATTAAATGACCAACATGTTTTTTCACACACATGTCCATGTTTGTCTTAATTATTTGTGTGTGTGGGAGCACTAGGGATCTGGTATGTAAGCATTCACTTGTTGGGTAGTACTGCATCCACATCCCCTTGATAAAGAGCCCCCTGAGGGTTCAAAACGTCGGTTCTATGTGATATTTTTTGAATACCTAGCTTCTGAGTGCTGTCTCCACTTTATCGTTCATTCATCTGGATGGGTGACCGCTTGGGAACAGTGTTTTCCTTCTTCCTATATAGATTATTTCAGACATACTTAGCCTTATATGTGTGTATGTATGTATATGTATATGTATGTATGTATGTATGTATGTATGTATGTATGTATGTATGTATGTATGTATGTATGTATATATATATATATATATATATATATATATATATATATATATATATATATATATATCCATATACATACATATAAGGCTAAGTATGTCTGCAATAATCTAAATAGGAAGAAGGAAAACACTGTTCCCAAGCGGTTACCCATCCTAGTACTAACTGTACCCAATGTTGCTTAACTTCGGTGATCGGACAAAAACTGGTGTGTTCAATATGGTATGGCCGTTGCCAACAAAAGTAATAATATTTTGTAATATAAAGCAGAGCATTAAGTAATTATTATAACAATATTATAACATTGTGATGCAGTTGTATAAAAAAAATGAAAAATTGGGTATATACTTTATCTCCATCCTGCCATGCACATATGTTGATGAACCATGGACCAAACGTGGCGTGATCACAACAAGTACAGAGCAATGGGGACTTTCCCATCAGAATTAACACAACGTTGGTCCCTGTTTCTGAATGGGATGCCCACTGTGTTAATTTTACAGGTCTGCACCAGTCTGGAAGAGCTGCGCAGTGAGAGCAGACAGAAACCATCCCTCTCCAGAGCTGAACCTCATTAATTTCAGCCTCGGGGACCCACTGCTTCCCAAGTTACAGCAATCACACAAAATAAACAAGAATTAAAAAACAATAAAAATACACAAGAATTAAACAATAAAATCAACAAAAATACATATCAATTAAATAAAAACAAGTATTTGTCAATAAAATGCATTGATTGTCACTGTATTTATCTATAGCCCTAAAGGGGCATAGATAAACACATTGGCAGTTAATGGGCAAGCAAAAACATAAAAATACAATCAAAATACCTAAAAACAAAAATTACATACATTCAATGTTTTTCTTACATTTAGATATCTTCACCCTCTGATTCCCGATGCATTTGGAAGCTCATGATTCGCAATGATCATCAGCTTCATGTAACTTCTTCTTTTGTTCTTTTTTTCTTTCTTCAATCTTCTGTACTTGTAATCCATTAAATCCATAGGGAGATGTTGTCTTGTCGTCTTCTTATGCTCAAATGAGACGTCAAATCCGATTGAACGCTGTGCGATGTGATAAGGTTTTTAATTTTTTTAAAGATGTGACGTCATCTTCAATAGAGGTATGTAACATCCTTAAAACAAAATGTCTGCCATCACATGCTACTACAACCAATTGGATTGTCCCCAATCCGATTGGTTGAAGTACCATGTGACATGTTCCATTTTTTTAAAAGGATGTGACATCTTTAAGGGATGAATTTACATTCTTTTAAAAAAGATGGCTGCCATCACATGGTACTGGAACCAATCGGATAGTGAGTGTACCAAGTGGTGTACCTCAGATTTTAAGTTTTTGAAGCAGAATTAATTTTCCTACAGTGTGCTTTAAGTTTAATGCACTGTTGTGTTTTAACTTCTTGTGTTCTAGTTTCTGTTTTGCAAAGCTGTATGTTCATAGTTTAACCAATATAAACATATGCATATGTAATGGATTTTCTGGACCAGTCGGACCCACCCAATCTCACATTGGCCCCTGTGGTCTAACCAGTCCCCATTACATGGATGTGTCTTGTGGTGCACCTGCTGTCTACAGGACTCCTGAGTCTCCAGCATGATGTTAGTGTGGATATCAGCAAGACAGGCGTTGAGGTAGTGTGCTTCGAGTCCTACCTATATCCAGTGCAGCGCCTCCACCTAATCAGGATCTCTGCGTCCGCAGGGAGATGGATCTGATGAGGAACTCCTTCTTGGTGCCTTCCTCTGCTGAGTAACTCCACACTCACACATGGGGGTTTTGGTGAACTTGGGCATCTTTATTCGCATGGTTAGACAGACTGCCCCTCACAGCGGTTGCACTTAGCCACTCATTGCCATTCTGCTCATTCCTTCAGAAGGTCATGTCCTCCTAATGGAGTTGGGTCACCTCTCCCCGCAGGGAGATCACCAACTGTGTCAGGTCCCTGATCACAGTGCAGTTCCTATTAAATATATCTGACAGCCTTGCTTGCTGCAGACCTCCAGAACTGAAACATACTCTGAATTAACACCTTGAATAACAACTAACTTTGGGCAGTTCTGTGTCTTATATAACTTAGGGAATAGCCACACCTCTTGTGTCACTAACAGTGGACACAGAGTATGTTACCACTCCCCTGGTGTACATATGACTCCTCACTAGGGTGTGAGGGCAAACCTCCATGATTGATGCTCGCAATCCTGCATACCTACCAGGTTTACTGCCAGCATGAGAGAGAACTGTAAACCATTTTTTTACATGGCTACTCATAAATATATCAAACTACTTTATACTTTATATATTGCAAAGTGTAAGTTTTCGGTCATTAATATTTGTTTAACAGAAATGCTTAACTTTAAAACATTTTAGCATCACTGGAGAAGATAAGACAATGAGATTCAAGTGCGATAACAATGTGATTCATCATCCAAACTGTGTGAGATGCAATAGCACATTTCTTGAATTTCCATTTCTGGTGACACAAGCATGCTGATGCTTGAGTGTCTTTTACTTCTGGTAATGTTTTAATGAACAAAGGTGTTCCTAACTCTAGAAATTAGCATTTTGCCAAAATATAAGTGAATAATAACTAGCCATACACTCTTTGTTTTCTCAGAATGTTTACACAGATTTTTTTCTTCTCCTTTTTAACACTTTAATCAGTATAGAAGTTAAAAGTTTTAACAGAAAGTTTGCAGGAAAATAAATAATATATGAACATGTGAAATGTATCATCAAAGTTGTAAAGGATTTCATGACTCAGAGTCTGCTTCATGCTGGCAGTGTGTACACACTTACAGTACATATATTGTCTTCCATTTGTTTTACTCTGTGTTTTCGTTCATTTAAGTTAGGTATATCTACAGCAAAATCATCATTTGAAATAAACTCTTTCACATTATAAAAGGGTCTGTTGTCATTCAGCTTTGTATTTAAATGTCCAACATTACTACAGTACATTCACATTTTTTTCTTTTCATGACATTCTTGACTGAAGACTGTGCCTAACTTTTGGTGTTGTGCTTTTGTGTTGAAAAAATCAGCAAAGGATTTATTTCAAAATAATATTATTGCTTTCAAAGTCCCTTCTGTGTAGTATGCTTTCGTAAATCTGGTGCAGTTCTGTGCTCCACTTTTGCCCTAATTTTACACCCAGAATACATACTGTATACCCAAAGATATTAAAGTGAACAAATTAATGTTAACCATGCAACTTGTGTTTTTTTGCTTGTTCTCTTAAAGTAGCACTAAATATTTACTAAGACAAAAGGATACATGGGAATGACAGTTTGCATCTATACTTTGGTCAAAACAAAGTTAGAACTTTCTAATATTTTCAAAATAAATGGTAACACTTGTTAGATAGCATCTATTAAAGAAAATTATTCAGTTTTGTGTCAAAAGCTATTATAATAACACTCAATTTTGCAAAATGCCAACACTAAGCCCATTATTCTATTATCTGCAATAGTGCCGATCTATTGACCTCAATGGTTCTTTCCACACAAAAGTGCTGAATCTGTGCTATTCCCATATTTTTGTGTGTATAAGAATAACCTTTAGTAACCAAACAATAAAGACCTTGGGGCCTATGCTGTAAGTGTTAATAAGCCACTCATCGAGCACTCATCGCACAAAATGCCTACTGCTATTCAGTAAGCCTTTATAAGTGAGCGATAAAGGCCAGAATCAATAAAAAAATTTTTGCTGAAAAACAAATTGCAGAGTGAGCGGCGATAAGCTACTTATCGCCGCTTTTCTAAATGTTCATAAACTCGTGCAATTCTAGTAGGCGCGAGTAGGTTATTGACGCCTATTGCAAAAAAAATAAGGCAGCAAAATGACAAACAATTACATCCACATAATAAACACACATAGAAGAAAATCACACTCAATACAAAGCAAGACATTAAAAAAATATTATTGGCCTAATAATGTGTTGATCTGTTCCCTAAAGGGGTACAGATCAATACATTATCGGTCAATGTGCAATGAAAAAAATAAAAATAAATCATATCCAATCGAAAAACCTGTAAAAAAATACTTTTACATGCATTCAATATTTTACTTACCTTTAGAAGTGTTGGCCCTCCGACTCCCGAGGAATCAGGAAGCTCACATACTGCAAAGGCCTGAAACTGCATTCGATGCTATCTGCCATGAAGATCCGGATCAGGTACCCCAATTCTTCTTTTCTTTTCAATCCGCTTCTTCTATCTTCTTCTGTAATTATTTTTATTAAAAATAAATTAAATTAATACAAATAATTACAGAAGAAGATAGAAGAAGTGGATTAAAGAGAAAAAGAAGAATTGGGGTACAGCAAGACCCCGCTTCTCAGCGCCCCACTTTTTGGCAATCCGGTGATATGGTGGTTCCTAGAAGGAGGCCGCCATGTCTGCGCATGCACAGAAAGGGCCAGTCCAAGGTCACGCGTGTGCAGATAGGCCGAGTGGAGGTCGCACATGCGCAGAATGGGGGGGGGGGATTGCCGAGAAGAATTGGGCTACCTGATCCAGACCTTCATAGCGGATGGCACCGGATGCAGTTTCAGGCCTTAGCGGTACCTGAGTTTCCTGATTCCCCGGGAGTCTGAGGGCCAACGCTTCTAATGGTAAGTAAAATATTGAATTCATGTAAATGTATTTTTTACAGGTTTTTCGATTGGATATATAAAAGCAAAAAGAAAAAATGGGTGCGCTCTAACAGTCAGCTATCACTATGGATATCCCTGTCGGGTTTAACAAGGATATCACGTGTGTGTATATCAAAAATGAATTGAATGCGTAATAACCCAGAATGGGGGTCCGACCGAAACATATATTGGGTGCCAATTGGAATATGACCTGAACCAAATAAATGTCAGCCTAAATGAAACAAAAAACAATGAATACTATATGAATAAAAAATAAATTGTTAATGACATGAACCAAATGAGGCGTTAATGGAGGGGTCCAATCAACAATAATGGTGTATAGTATTGAATAATTGCTATAAGTCCTATTATCACAAGCCCAAACCTCAAATTCGTGCCTTTGAATGCAGCTTCTCAATGTAGGATAACCAATTCTTATGTCAACGATACAGTACCTCCAAAAGAAAAAATAGAGAAGCGCAAAACAGCATGAATGCAAATGCCTTTATATGATAAAAAGATTGGCAGAAAATATCAAACACAATGCAACAATGAATAATCAATGGTGTGTTAAAAAATTATAATGAAAATGTATGGTAAGCTTTAAAAGTGATAAAAACAAAAACGTTGCCTTATGGGTGTTCCTGTGTTCCTGCTGTTAGTTAGCAATGATGAACCCGTCCTATCTTGCACTGTTGATGGACCCCCTCTGACTAGGGTAGGTGCGTCTCTGCTTCAGACGTTGCGGGGTGGTTGCACACCCATCAGTACCACAGCTTGTGAGCTTGGCCGGGATGGTGGTCTCCTGGGTGGATCTCCTAGTCGACTCCCCTCCTTGCGCTGTCTAGCTCCGCTGTGGCTGGCTAATGCTTCTCTCCCTTCACCGTACCGGCGGAAGTGACGTCAGACCCAGATGGAATTCTTGTCTTATGCTGTCATCAGTTTTTGCGTGGGGCCTACATTCTGGAAAGGATCTGTCAAGGTGACGAATGGAAAACGGATTTCAATACCCGTGATGGCCACTATGAATATCTCGTCATGTCCTTCAGTCTCTGTAATGCCCCTGTTGTCTTCCAGGACTTCATTAAAGAAATCTTTAGAGATCTGCTCAATCAATTTGTTGTCATCTATCTGGATGATATAATGATCTTATCTAACTATCTTAGTAGTGGTAGACCGTTTTTCAAAGCAATCTCATTTTATTCCATTGAAAGGTCTCCCCAACTCTCCCAAATTGGCAGTCATCTTCATCAAAGAAATCTTTCGCCTCCATGGGGTACCATTGGTCGTAGTCTCCGAAAGAGGGTCGTAGTTCAAGTTTTGGCGCTCTTCTGCCAGCAACTAGGGATAGCGCTACATTTTTCTTAAGGGTATCATCCCCAATCCAACGGCCAGACTGAATGAAACAATCAGTGTCTGGAGCAGTATATCTGGTGTTTCGTTTCGGACACTGAGGACGACTGGTCTGATCTCCTTCCTTGGGCTGAGTTCGCACATAACAATTTGCACAATGAATCAACCACTGAGTCGCCCATCTTCGTTAATTATGGGTTACACCCATTACCTCTACCCATCACTACCCCCACTTCCGGGGTACCAGCAGCAGACGACAGAATCCATAGTCTTCAGAATTTATGGAGAGGGATCCAGGAGAACCTCAAAAAGGCAACTACCAGACAAAAGGCACAAGCGGACCGTCACAGAAAAAGACCCAAGAGTTCAACCCAGGAGACAGGGTGTGGTGGTCCTCGAAGAACATCAAGCTCAAGGTCCCTAAGCTTAAACTGGTGCCTAGGTTAATCGATCCGTATACCATCACGGAAAAAGTCAAACCGGTCGCATACCGGCTATGCCTTCCTCCATCTATGAGAATTCCCTCCGTCTTCCACACATCCCTGTTGAAGCCAGCTGTCCAGGACCCCTGCTTTCCCGATATTTCCTTGTCCCTGGCTCCTGTCCATGTCCAGGGCCAAGAAGAGTACAAGGTGCAGTCCATATTGGACTCCAGGATTTCCAGGGGATCGATCCAGTATCTGGTACACTGGAAGGGTTTCAGACTGGAGGAACGCTCATGGATTCCTCACCACCGTCTTAACACCCGCAGGCTTTTCTGGTTATTCCATGCCAAGTATCCACAAAAGCCATCTTTGAGTCGCCCGGAGGTCGCTCCTTAGGGGGGGTACTGTAAGGATCCCTATTCCTCGGCGCGCTCCTCGCTTACCCAAACCCGTGACCAGGTGTTCTGCTTCTCCTGCCTCATGCAGCACATCTCGCCTGCCCGCGAATACCAGAATTCCATCTGGGGGCTTGCGCGGACCACACTCTGCACTAAATGCAGTCCCCACTGGCCCCACCTCCAGGCTTCGCTCTCACGGTTACGACACCGTCACGCAGCATGCACCCGCTATGCATGGCACTCGCACACATGCACAGAACCTTCCTTGATCCTCTGCCTTTACTATACCTGTTGCTGATTCCTCTGCCTGAATATACACCTGTGCTAAATCTCTCCAGCTAACCACAGCCAGGCATACTCCTGAATATGCAATGGAGGTGATTTGGTGCTCAAGCATGGAATCCCATTACAAAGTATTGTGAAAGGAACACTTCTGGGACATGAGATATTTCAACCTAATAAAGAGCTCCAGTTGCCCTGAAGGCAGGGGTAAATGCACAAAAACACCCCCCCTAACCTCATTGGGCTGGCCCCAGGTAAGTACTCACGAATGTGTCACCAGTGGTCCCTCTCAGTCTGCGTGCTGTTGCCAATAGGGAGAAGTCCAATGCAATGTGGGTTGGTGCAACGCACAGCAAAAAAAGGGTGATGGCAGGTCTGGCAAAAATGTTTCTTTATTGTGTGGACATAAAAACAGAAGGCTGCAACCTTCTACGCGTTTCGTGCAGACAAATTGCACTTTATCAAGATAAAGTGCAATTTGTCTGCACGAAACGCGTAGAAGGTTGCAGCCTTCTGTTTTTATGTCCACACAATAAAGAAACATTTTTGCCAGACCTGCCATCACCCTTTTTTTGCTGTGCGTTGCACCAACCCACATTGCATTGGAATACTCCTGAATATGCTCCAACCTCATTGGACAATCTCCCTTTATATGCTCAGCTGCCACACTGGATAAATGGCTGATAATAAACCTTCCTGCTAGCGAAGAGTTCACTGCTGTCTTGCCTCCACAGTCTTGTCCTGCTCCTTGTTCCTGACCTTGGCTATGCATCCGGACTCCGCTATTCTGTTCTCCTGACCCCGGCTACGTACTACCATCCGCACCTCTCCAATACTGACCTCGGCAAAGTACCACGACAATCTGCCTCTCTCCAATCCAGACCATGGCTAAGTACCTCCTACACTCCGCTACTCTCCAACACCGACCTCTGCAAGTATAACTGACCATCCAGACCTCTCCTACCCCGACCCCGCTACCTCGACTAATCTACACTCCAGAGGCATCCACGCGGCTGTGGGTTGGTGTTATATCAAATCCCCACCTCAGCCTCGCAGTCATGCCTTGTTTGTGGTGAGCACTCCGTTACAAGGAGTACTTTTTATTTGAAATGGAAAGTGTTAAAGTGGTGATTCAGTACTCAGTGGCCCAGGGCTCGCTTCTCATAGTCTCATGTCAGACTCAGGGGCCTATGCTATAAACCCTCAAAAACAAATTTGCTGTGCCTTTTACATCACTTTCAGGGATGATGTCACATCCTTTTGAACTAATGTAACCTATCACATGGTACAGCAACCAATGGAATTGTCTTCAATCCCATTGGCTGTAATACCATGTAATATAGTCATGTGGTTTTAAGGATGTGATGTTTCTCCTTTGGAGATGATGTCACATCCTTAAAAAATAAAAGAGACGGGCACATGATAAAGCGTCCAATCAGATTGGAGCTGTACCATCTGACCTTAAAATGTGACATCACAGGCCATATATAAGGCCTGGACGCCTCATTTAACAGGAAGATGACGACGAGACAGCACACGTTGGAACTTACCATGGGGTTGGATTGACAGATGAAGAAAGAAAATAGAATATTAAATAAAAGAAAGAAATAATGACAGAAGAAGATAGAAGAAGGTGATAAAAGAAAGAAGAATTTTGTTACCTGTTATGGATCTTCAAGGTGGATGGTGTTGGATTGCCTTTGATGATGTTGAGGTACGAGAGCTTGCAGAAACGCCGAGATTCAAAGGATTAACACTTTTAAAGGTAAGAAAAATATCGAATATATGTAATTGTATTTTTTACAGATTTTTGTTATTGTATTTTTTTCATTTTATGTTTTTCTTTGCCCATTGACTGACATTGTATTAATCTGTGTCAGTTTAGGGAACAGATAGATACTGTGACAGCAAATGCATTTTATGCAAATACTTTTTTTCTATTGATTGTTGTTTTTGCTTTTTCTGTTTATTGTTTGGCTTAAATTGTTTGTAATTTGGATGGCTTGTTTTTATTTCATTTTCTGATTGTTTAGCATTTTTTATTAATTATTTCTTTTGTTGGCTAATGGTTTTAATTGATGTGTTGGCTAGTGGTTTTATTAATTAATTGATTTGTTGTCTAGTGCTTTTATGTATTTAATTGCTTGTTTGGCTAGTGGTTTTATTTCTTGAATAGTTTGCTTGGCTAGATGTTCATTGAATTGTATTGTTATGTTTTGGAATAATAGATTTTTTATTATTGTGCTGTCTTGGAGATAGATAAATGCCATTGATGTGGCTTACTATTAGGCTTTTATAGTTTTAGTTATTTTATTGTTCGGGTCTTTAGGTGCTTGTGTATATATTTTATTATAATGTATTTTTAGCCTTCATGCTTTTTGATTTGGTTACCCATTGACTGCTATGTTTGCTTATGCCCATATTAAATGCGTATAATTTGCCACTGTACCAATGAATGGGGTTAGGATGGGTATAGTTGCCCGTTGGGTGGTTAAGTCTCCCTGATGGGTTGTGGAGGAGGGTGGGTTAAACCCTTAAATTACTATTGCGGTTAATAACCGCTAAGGTGCTTAAAGGGTTAGGCGCCATTAACTTGTATTTTTTATTGTATTGTTTCTTGCAACAGAGGACATGGATGGTGATGAGGATGAGGACACCATTCATGCTGGCAGTGGTGAGTGCAAGTTTTATTTACTTTATGCTGGTGGTTGATTTTTCATTTTATATGGGCAAATGCACTATTATCCATATGTGGTTAATAGTAAATTTGCCCATTGCTGTACTGTATGCATTGGGGGGTGTATTTATATCCATGTACCGCACATTTATTTTTTCAAAACACGATTGGTACCACAGGCCAGCGGGACCCCCTGACTCTCACGGGGACCACATGGGGACCCCCGGACACCCACAGGGACCACCTGGAGACCCACGGACACCCACGGGGACCACCCAAGGATGCCTGCCTGCCTTTTGTATCAATAATAAAATGCTTTTATGTGAGGGTACAGGGGGTGGGTGGGTTGTGTATTCGTTGTTGTAGACGGACGTTCACAGAGGTACACAATTGGAGACTTTATAAGGTGAAATTATAACGAGGCTTTATTGTGCCTTTTCCTTAACATTAGGAAACCATCCAAACAAGGGGGAAACACAGCTTCTATTCACTTGGGAGTGGTTCTAGTGAAATACCATGCAATCCACAACTCCCTTAGTTAAGCATGTCTCCCTGCCCCAAACACATAGCATGAAATAAGCAGATATACGAAGTCTCTTAAGAATGAAAATCTTATCTTTTCCTTGGAGGGAGAATTTCCTCTGTTCCTGGTTCAGCTCCCTTCCCTCAGGGTGTGTCAGCATTCAGGTTTAGAAGTTTTCCCTGTGTCTTGTAAGCAGTTCTGCTGTTTCTTCTGGCAGGGCTCAAGACTGTTGTGAGAGTCAAAGACAATCTCTGCTCTCTCTCCCAAGTTCAGCTCAGGTATGAGCTAAGGAGTTTCATTTCCTGTCTTAAAAGACAGGCTTTTGTAAACAATCTAAATCAGGCAGGTGGTGTTTATTAATTGACTACCAGCAGTAAACCACCACACTGCTAGATAAAAGGCACATTACTTGAACAGGGATTACTCCCCTGTTACATACCTCCCCTGTTTGTGGGAAGCGCGGGCTTGCCACGGCCAAAGCCCATCCTTCCACTCTCATTCTAGATATCTCTGTGACTTGAATGAGAGTGGATGGAGGAAGAGAACCCTCAGTCCTGCTGGGATTGGAGCCCTTTCTCCAGTTTATTCGTGTCTCCTCCTGAAGGTGCTTGAGATCAGCACCCCTTAGTCGCTCGAGGAGGATTTTTTCCAAGTATAGTCTTTTTTCTACGTGTGCGGTCATGAGATTTCCCTCGCGTCGGGTGCTCATCTTATTGTACACTGGCGACACACTTTATTCGAGCTTGGCTAGTCCCACGAATTCGAGTATACCCGGGTGTATTGAGGTTTGTGACTGTTTTCTGCCCGAGTGCATTGGGTTATTTTCAAGGCAGGGATTGAAGCATTTTATTCCCGCTGGCTGCAATACTGCACAGTATATATATATATACTGCATTACAATTCATGAATTTATGCCATCTGGTAGACACGCGAAGCATTGCAGCCTATTAAATCCTAATCATTATCATTTAACAGATCAGCCGCCCGTCAGCCAGGCATGAACCCAGGCTGGGAAGGCAAACGCAATGGGGCTTGTCAGAGGTGAGGAGCGGCGCATTCCAGGTATCTGCCAGGTACATACTGGGTATTTGCTCGAATAAAGTGTGTCGGTGCAGTAGGCATACTGTATGGCAGCAGTTGCAGAGCGTTTAAAAACAGCCCTTTGAGTTTTCCGCTCTTGAAGCTATCTCTCTGCCCTTGTCCCACTCAATGGGGTTGCTAGTTCAGCCCCTTTTAGATTAAGTTGCAATTCCACACCCACTTCCAGAGAATGTCCCATCTTTTCAGCTTCATCAGCTTAGGATTCTTCTGGTTTTAATTCAGCAAGTGTACCTTCTTTTGTTGCCTGCTGGGTGGCTGAACGTTTTGCTAGTGCTTGTTTAGGTGGTTCAAATTTTGCAACCTTGTCTTTCAGATGAGCGGTATTCCCAGCTCTCACTGTACCCTTGTCTTCATGGGTTTTTGAGGCTGTGGGATACTGACGCTTAGTCAGGGTCAATACTTGTCCTTGTAGTACTGTAATCTCATCCGCGAGAGATCCCTGTTTTTTGAGTGCGTCTTGTAAGTTTCTTCTCAGGGAATTTATCTGCATGCTTTGCTTTCTCTGAGCTTGCTACCAAATATTTATTGCATTGTGAAGCACTATGAACTTCTTTGCTTGGACCACAGTTACTTGTTTCAGTTTCTGGACCTTCTTGTGCTCCCTTTTGTGCCGCGTCACCTTGGTTCTAAGCTTGGCTTTAAGCGTTGCTTTTGTGATGCTCAGGGTAGCCTTCAGTTTTTCATGCTGCTTTGTGGGGACATACTGGGTCATCAGACGTTCCTGCAGCACTTGAATTTCTTTAACAGTCTGCAGATTGTCATCCTGCAGAGTTCGCTGCTTCTCCTCTGCCTTCTCGAGGTGCGAACGCAGACCTTGCAGTTGGTTCTGCAGTCGGTGCTCTGCTTCAAACTTCTCACCTTCCAAAAGTCTATTTATTTCTTTAAGCTCGTGCAGCTTTTCATTTTTTTCCTTGACGTCGTTTGTTAAATTAAAATTTTCTTCTTTGAGTTTTACGTTTTTTCTTTGTAATCTTAAATGTTCTCCTTTCTCAGTCTCTGTACTATTCAGGGCCTCTTTGCAGTCCTCCTTCCATTTACGCACATCTGCTTTGAGACTGCCAGTCTCCTGGCGTGAGACATCCTTCTCTAGGTTGAGGGTCTGAAGCTCCTTCTGGGAGACTTGGAGATTTGTATTAAGATTGGCAATCGTTTCTTTAGAAATGTCCAGCTCCGCAGTGAGAATGTGTACTTCCTTTCTGGAAACTTCCAGGTCTGTGTGGCAGCTGTTGGTCTCATGATGTGAGGCATCCAGTGCTCTGCGGAGTGTCTGAACCTCTTTCTGAGATACGTCCAGCTCTATCCGGACACAGTGTATCTCCTGTTGTGAGGCATTCAGCTTTAAGCGAAGAGTTTGAACCTCTTGCTGGAAGACTGTCATCTGATTCAGTGCTCCTCAAACTTCCCTTAGCTTCCAGCCGCATAGACATAAACTCACAACCTGCAAACACCATTTTATCAGATTGGCTCTGCTTTTGGCAGAAATAGTAGCATTTGCAGTATCTAGCTCAGTCTTGAGATCATCCAAATCTGTCCTGGCTATATAGTACATTGCGAGCACATATTCCTGTAGCTTCACGTTATTTTTCTGTAGCTCTGTGTAACCATCTTCCTTTTGTTTCAATTGTTCACGGAGCATAACACAGTCATGCCTGGCATTTTTCAGGGCATCTTCAGGGCTGATCAAGGGATCGTCACTCACTGGTTCCGGCTCCATTTCCCTGGGATGGTTGGTTGAGGGTTCCTCACTGTTGGCACCAGGCAGACACTTCTTTGGGGTACACGACTTCTGCCTTGAGCCCTTTGGATATTCGGTTAACTGCGGGACGAATTTTCCATTTTCTCTAGGCTGCAGGGCAACTCGGTCCCCCTTTTCCTCCACAGGATCTGCGGACGTGTCTGTTCCTTCCACGGTTGTGAAGAACCGCTTTTCTTTTTCTGCCTTTTTGTTTTGGATGACTCCGTCCCATCAGGAATACTGGGGTCTCCTTTATTTGAAATTTTAGCAGCGTCACTGAATCCACCCGGCTCTTCTTGCAACTGTATTAGCTGATGGAAATATTCGGTGATCCACTGCTCCCGCTCTGTCTCCTGCTGATCATATTCGTCATCAAAGAGAGCGGTCTTATCTGTTCGTGCCGAGTTCAGGCACCCCCACCATTCTTGGGGTGTTTTGTGGCTGTGACTCGGTTTGGGTTCCCTGTAAGAGATGTCTTCCTCTTTATTGGACTGGAAGGGCTACTCTTCCGTGGGGTAGGGTTCATTACAGGAACGCTGCATCTTGTCCTCCATTTTTAGGCTATCAGGTGTAATTTTCTTCCTGACCTCAGGAGGCGCTATTGCAGCTGTTGCCACTGTATTTGCTAGAACCCCCAATTGTGGTAGTCCTACAGGTGGGCATATTTTGCTTGTAGAGGTCGTAGCTCTCACAGGCATCTCTGTAGACTTTTCTTTCTTGGGTAATTTTTTTCAATATCAGCAGTGCTGTGCATGCATTTTCTCTTATCAGGTATACAAAATGTGCAGTTGCTAGGTAAAAACGTCTATTTGCTTTACACCATTTACTTGTTAGGTGTAATCTCTCATTAGGTATGCTGAATGTGTGGTTGCTAGGTAAAAAAACTTCTGTTTGCTTTACACCATTTACTTGCTAGGTAAATTCCTCTGCTTCAGCAATGGAATTTGGTTTTCTGCCTGAGTTCAGTAATTTTCAGTCTCATCTTTGGGTATTATGGCATTTACACTTCACCCTTTGGGTGTCTGTTTTGCTACCAAGATATATATAGGCAGACTTTTTTACTTGCAGAAAAAAAACGTTCTTTGCAGTGGACTATTTCTTTCATTCCCGGCAGGGTGACTCAACACTCAGCAATTGGCTTTGAAATACCTTTTACACAGTTCAGCAATCCCTTTTTCCCCTATAGGGCAATTTTACACTCAGCATTTGTTTGCTAAAAATTCCCCTGCTTCAGCACAGTCTTGTATCAATTTTCACACTTTTCAGCATATACTCCATTCACAGCTGGTAGCCCTATGCGGTGTGGCAACCTTTATTTGCAAAATCAGTACCACTCGTGGGTCACCATCTGTATTCACTGCTTCAGCGAAACTTTTGAAAAAAAAAAACACCTATCCCTTTTTAAGGGCTGACTCACTTCTTGAACCCTGACTATGGCTGGAAGGCAAAACCCCTATTTCAATGACCATATTACACTTTGTGATAGGCAAATAAGGTTTAGCTGCTTCAGCAGTCTCTCTCCTCTTGGGACTGGGGAAAAGAGTCCATCTGTGGTTTTGTAAGTTTCAGTACAGTGTAAGTTTCAGTGGTGTGTATCACTTTAACTCTGGTCTCTGCTGCATGAGATTTTTTTTTTCTAAGTTGCTCAGACTGTTTGTAGGCAAAAAGCATAAAAACAAAATTTCACATAAAAAATCTCCGGCCCTTTTTAACTTCAAAGACACCTCTCGTCCCACTTCGGACACCATATGTAGACGGACTTTCACAGAGGTACACAATTGGAGACTTTATAAGGTGAAATTATAACGAGGCTTTATTGTGCCTTTTCCTTAACATTAGGAAACCATCCAAACAAGGGGGAAACACAGCTTCTATTCACTTGGGAGTGGTTCTAGTGAAATACCATGCAATCCACAACTCCCTTAGTTAAGCATGTCTCCCAGCCCCAAACACATAGCATGAAATAAGCAGATATACGAAGTCTCTTAAGAATGAAAATCTTATCTTTTCCTTGGAGGGAAAATTTCCTCTGTTCCTGGTTCAGCTCCCTTCCCTCAGGGTGTGTCAGCATTCAGGTTTAGAAGTTTTCCCTGTGTCTTGTAAGCAGCTCTGCTGTTTCTTCTGGCAGGGCTCAAGACTGTTGTGAGAGTCAAAGATAATCTCTGCTCTCTCTCCCAAGTTCAGCTCAGGTATGAGCTAAGGAGTCTCATTTCCTGTCTCACAAGACAGGCTTTTGTAAACAATCTAAATCAGGCAGGTGGTGTTTATTAATTGACTACCAGCAGTTAACCACCACACTGCTAGATTAAAGGCACATTACTTGAACAGGGATTACTCCCCTGTTACAGTGGTTAATTGATATTGTAATGTTTATTGGAGGCAGCGTGGGTGAGCGAAGGGCCAAGTACCCCGTTCTCTCACCCCCACTGCCCCAAATAAACCTGTTGTTGTGTAGTCTTTGTGAGAGTACTGCCCCAGCTCCCACATCAGAAGCGTCTACTTCCAGGGCGAAAGGAAGGGATGTATCTGGATGCCGAAGGATGATGGCGGAGACAAAATCTCTTTTGAGGAACTCGAAGGCTTTGATGGCGTCAGGGGACCATGCTGTCGGATCAGCACCTTTTTTGGTCAGAGCAGTAATGGGTAGAGCGATAGTGGAGAAATGCGGATGAATTTTCGATAGTAATTAGAGAAGCCAGGGAAACACTGAACGGCTTTTAGGGCGTTCGGCAACAGCCAATCCAGAACAGATTTCAATTTCTGAGGATCCATGGTGAAACCTTTATCGGAGATTATATAGCCAAGGAAGGCTGTGGAAAATTGGTGGAAGAGACATTTCTCCATTTTCGCGTAGAGGCTATTAGCACGAAGCCGAGAGAGAACCACCTTGGTGTGACGAATGTGCTTTTCCAGATTCTTGGAGAAAATGAGGATATCGTCTAAATATACGATGATGAAAATTCCCAGAATGTCCCGGAAGATATCATTCATAAATTCTTGGAAGACGGCAGGAGCATTGCAGAGGCCGAACGGCATCACTCAGTATTCCTAATGACCCGAACGCGTGTTAAATGCAGTTTTCCATTCGTCACCGTCTCGTATTCGGATGAGATTGTAGGCTCCTCTCAGGTCGAGTTTGGAAAATATAGAGGCTCCTTGGAGCCGGTCAAAGAGTTCTGAAATTAGAGGAAGAGGGTACCGGTTTTCAACTGTAATCTTGTTAAAACCACGAAAGTCGATACAGGGTCTTAATGAGCCATCCTTCTTTTTCACGAAGAAGAAACCTGCCCCGGAGGTTGAATTCCGAATAAAACCCTTCTTAAGATTCTCCTGGATGTACAGTAGGTCGCCATAGCCTCAGTCTCGGGCACAGATAAGGGATACGACTTAGGCCGAGTCCATAGAAGGACAGGCCGCGTGAAGCAGTTCTGATGCTCTGTGCTGAGCCCCTGCATCCTCCATGAGGATGTCTTAATAGGGGGCTCACGCGAGCGTCAGCAGGCGTGCTCAGGAGGCAGCATTTTCGGCCGATGGAATTTCTTTTTCCAGACCGCGCTGAGGAAGTCACGTGGGCGGCCAACAACCAATGACAGGTAAGTGAAGCAGAGAAATGGATACATGTAAGTAAAACTTTTGTTATTCTTTTTCTGTGTGCCTTTTGCCTTTATTTGTGCTGTGACTTGTGTGCTGTGACTTGTGTGCTGTGACTTGTGTGCTTGTGTGCTGTGAATTGTGTGCTGTGATTTGTTTTCTGTGATGGATTCAGCACTTATTGAAGATTTGATCAACGAGGTCTCCCTCAGAGATCCATTGTGGAACCAACGTTCCAGAACTTATCATGACAGAAATGTCCACGATAAGCTCTGGAAAGAGATAGCGCAGCGACTGAACACATCACGTAAGTATTTCCCCCCCTTTTATGCGTATACATGTGTATTTGCCTTTGTATTGTATTGTATTGTATGTCTTTATATATATAGCGCCATTAATGTACAAAGCGCTTCACAGTAGTAATACATGTGGTAATCGAATAAATAACAGATAATATAAATAACAGATCATGGGAATAAGTGCTTTAGACAAACATAACATTAAAGAAGAGGAGTCCCTGCCCTGAGGAGCTTACAATCTAATTGGTAGGTAGGGAGACCGTACAGAGACAGTAGGAGGGAGTTCTGTTAAGTGCGTCTGCAGGGGGCCAACCTTTATGTATCATGTGTTCAGAATGTTCACAGTGCTATTCGTATGCTTCTTTAAGCAAGTGTGTCTTAAGGTGGGTCTTAAAGGTGGATAGAGAGGGTGCTAGTCGGGTACTGGGGGGACGGGCATTCCAGAGGTGTGGAGCAGTCAGTGAAAAAGGTTTAAGGCGGGAGAGGGCTTTAGATAAAAAGGGGGTAGAAAGAAGACATCCTTGAGCAGAACGCAAGAGTCGGGATGATGCATAACGAGAAATTAGGGCTGAGATGTAAGGAGGGGCAGAAGAGTATAAAGCTTTAAAAGTGAGGAGAAGAATGGAGTGTGAGATGCGGGATTTGATTAGAAACCAGGAGAGGGATTTCAGGAGGGGAGATGTTGAGACAGATCGAGGAAAGAGTAGAGTGATTCTGGCAGCAGCATTTAGGATAGATTGTAGGGGAGACAGGTGAGAGGAAGGAAGGCCGGACAGCAGGAGGTTACAGTAATCAAGACGAGAGAGAATGAGGGCCTGAGTCAGAGTTTTAGCAGTCGAGCAACAGAGGAAAGGGCGTATCTTTGTGATATTGCGGAGGAAAAAGCGACAGGTTTTAGAAATGTTTTGAATGTGAGGGGCCAATGTAAGAGAGGAGTCGAGTGTGACCCCTAGGCAGCATGCTTGGGCTACTGGGTGGATGATCGTAGTTCCAACAGTAATGTGGAAGGAGGTAGTAGGGCCAGGTTTGGGAGAAAGTATGAGGAGCTCTGTTTTAGCCATGTTGAGTTTAAGGCGACGGAGGGCCATCCAGGATGATATAGCAGAGAAACATTCAGAAACTTTGGTCTGTACAGCAGGTGTAAGGTCAGGTGTTGAAAAGTATATTTGTTTGTCGTCAGCATAGAGGTGATATTTAAACCCAAAAGATGTTATTTGGTCACCTAGAGAGAGTGTGTACAGAGAAAAGAGAAGAGGTCCCAGGACAGAGCCCTGGGGTACCCCCACAGAGAGATCAATAGAGGAGGAGGAGGTGTTAGCAGAAGAGACACTGAATATACGATGGGAGAGGTAGGATGTGATCCAGGATAGAGCTTTGTTCCGAATACCAAGAGTATGGAGAATGTGAAGGAGAAGAGGGTGGTCCACGGTGTCAAATGCTGCAGAGAGGTCGAGTAATATGAGCAGAGTGTAATGACCTCTGTCTTTGGCAGCATGGAGGTCGTCAGTTATTTTAGTGAGGGCTGTTTCCGTGGAGTGAGCAGTGCGGAAGCCAGATTGTAGAGGGTCTAGGAGAGAATAGGTGTTGAGAAAATGGAGCAAGCGAGAGAATACAAGATGTTCAAGGAGTTTAGAGGCAAAAGGGAGGAGGGAGACAGGTCGATAGTTAGAAAGACAGGTAGGGTCAAGCTTGCTGTTTTTGAGTAATGGTATGACTGTTGCATGTTTGAAGGAGGATGGAAAGGTTCCAGAGCAGAGGGAGGAGTTAAAAATGTGTGTGAGCGTAGGGATTATAGTAGGAGCAAGAGGTTTTAGGAGATGGGAGGGAATGGGGTCAAGAGGGCAAGTGGTAGAGTGAGAAGTGGCGATCAACAGCGACACATCCTCGTCTGAGACAGTGGAAAAAGAGTCAAGGAAGGCAGGAGGAGACTTAGGAAGAGGTGTAGGATGGGAAGAAGAAACAGAGGGGATGTTCTGACGTATAGATTCCACCTTTTCCTTAAAATAGTCAGCAAAGTCCTGAGCGGAGATGGAGGAAGGAGAGGCAGCTGAGGGTGGTTTGAGTAAAGTATCAAAGCCAGAGAACAGTCGGCGTGGGTTAGACTTGTGCATGTTGATTAGTGCAGAAAAGTAGGCTTGTTTAGCTTGCGAGAGGGCAGAGTTGAAACAGGATAGCATAAATTTGTAGTGAAGGAAGTCTGCTAGAGTGTGAGACTTCCTCCAGAGGCATTCAGAGGAACGAGTGCAGGAATGCAGCATGCGTGTGTGGGAATTTAGCCAGAGTCTAGGGTTAGAAGGGCGAGTGCGGCAGAGAGAAAGTGGGGCATGTAGATCAAGAGAGGAGGACAAGACAGAGTTGTAGTTCCTGACCAGGTTGGCGGGGTCTGTAGCGGAGCTGAGAGAGGAGAGGGAGGAGCGTAAAGTGGACTCAAAGTCAGGTAAGTGAATAGAGCGCAGGTTTCTGCAGAACCGTGGGGTAGATGGAGGTGGAGAAGGGGAGAAGCGAGATAGAGAGAATGAGATGAAATGATGGTCAGAGAGAGGAAAAGGGGAAATGGAGAAATCGAGAGAGAGAAGTTCTTAGTGAAAACCAGGTCTAAGTAGTGGCCATCCTTGTGGGTGCTGGCTGCAGTCCACTGTTGAAGGCCAAAAGAAGAGGTAAGAGAAAAAAAGCGGGAAGCCCAAGGGAGAGAGGGGTCATCAATGTGGCAATTGAAGTCCCCAAGGAGAAGAACAGGGGAGTCTGAGGAGAGGAAGAAAGAGAGCCAGGATTCAAAGTGAGAGAGAAAGGCAGAAGGGGGATGAGTAGAGGTAGGTAGGCGATAGATGACCGCCACATGAACAGGGAGAGGAGAGAAAATCTGGACAGTGTGAGCCTCAAAGGAGGGAAAAGCAAGAGAGGGAGGAATAGGAAGGGTTCGGTAACGACAGAGAGAGGAGAGCAGGAGCCCCACGCCTCCACCCCTGCCATCAGTGCGCGGAGTGTGGGAGAAGGAAAGGCCATCGTAGGAGAGGGAAGCTTCCAGAGCAGAGTCAGACTGAGTGATCCAGGTCTCAGTTATAGCAAAGAGAAGCAGGGAGTGAGAGAGAAAGAAGTCATGCACAGAGAGGAACTTGTTAGAGAGGGAGCGAGCATTCCAAAGGGCACAGGAGAAAGGGAGAGAGGAGGGAGGGTGGCAGGGGATGGGTATGAGGTTTGAGGGGTTGACACCAGAAGGAGTAGAGGTTGCAGTTGGCAGGCGAGGACGAGCGCATGTAGGAATAAGACAGGGACCAGGATTGGGAGAGATATCCCCAGAAGCAAGGAGGAGACGCATGGATAGAAAGAGGATGTGTGAGGAGGATTTGTAGGGGTGTTTTTTAGTGCAGGGGATATAGCTGTATGGTGTCAGAGGACGCAAGTAAGAAAGGAGTTCATGTGATCAGAGAAGTGGTGAAGGAAGGAGAGATGGAGATATATGAATAGAGTTAGAGACATACTGAGGCTGGTAAAAAGAAGTGCATAATTTGAGAAGAAGTGAAGTCACAGCAAATATAAATGGTAAAGGCAGCATCACAGGAGTAATGATGCAGTCTGGTATTGATGATATCCTCCTTTCCAGCGTAGTTCAAATGCAGGAATCAGGGCCAGTTGGGGTGTCCCACTTCTTCCTCACTTCTTTTGAACTTCCTTTTAAACTTCAGTTGTTCAGTAGTCATGCCACTTATAATGGGCCACTTGGATATGGGCTGCAGGCAGACTAGCTGTTCTGACTGGGTTTATATAGGCCTAAAAAGTCACCTGACAGTGTGGTTCTGTCTGCTTAATTAGCACATCTGAGGCACATTCAAACAAATGGTTTTCTACACAGGGTGTTCCCTGCCTAGGTGGCAACACTTAATTTGATTAGGGGTAGACAGAAAACAGCATTCAGAGATGATTTTTACCTAGCATTGGATCACTTGCATATACTATATAATACACACAGCAAAGGCTTCAATGATGATTTAGAGATGGTTTTTACCTAGCATTGGATCACTTGCATATACTATATAATGCACACAGCAAAGGCTTCAATGATGATTTAGAGATGGTTTTTACCTAGCATTGGATCACTTGCATATACTATATAATACACACAGCAAAGGCTTCAATGATGATTTAGAGATGGTTTTTACCTAGCATTGGATCACTTGCATATACTATATAATACACACAGCAAAGGCTTCAATGGTGATTTAGAGATGGTTTTTACCTAGCATTGGATCACTTGCATATACTATATAATACACACAGCAAAGGCTTCAATGATGATTTAGAGATGGTTTTTACCTGAGGAGAGAAGAAGGATAAGATCCATTAGGGTAAGAGTTCCTTCCCGCCAAAAGCATACCCATGCGCCTGTATACATGTATTTTCCCCCCAGGTATGCGTATACATGTGTATTTGCCTTTCCCGCCAAAAGCATACCCATACGCCTGTATACATGTATTTTCCCCCCAGGTATGCGTATACATGTGTGTTTGCCTTTCCCGCCAAAAGTATACCCATACGCCTGTATACATGTATTTTCCCCCCAGGTATGCGTAT
This sequence comes from Ascaphus truei, assembly GCF_040206685.1. NCBI lineage: Eukaryota > Metazoa > Chordata > Amphibia > Anura > Ascaphidae > Ascaphus > Ascaphus truei. Next base: position 159,043,733 of record NC_134484.1, read on the forward strand.
ACATGTGTATTTGCCTTTCCCGCCAAAAGCATACCCATGCACCTGTATACATGTATTTTCCCCCCAGGTATGCGTATACATGTGTATTTGCCTTTCCCACCAAAAGTATACCCATACGCCTGTATACATGTATTTTCCCCCCAGGTATGCGTATACATGTGTATTTGCCTTTACCCGCCAAAAGCATACCCATACGCCTGTATACATGTGTCATAAATCAATAGTATCCATAGTATTAAAAATGCATGTTTTAAAATTTTTATTTTATATCTAAATTTGTCTTTTTTTTTTGGTAGCAACAATTGCAAAGGTGAAGTGGAAGAACCTTCGGGATGGCTACCGGCGGGAGCTGAAGAAGTGCAACCCACTGCGTTCAGGGGACCCTGGACCAAGCATCGGTGAAGGACCATCGACGTGGCCATATTTTGAACTGATGAGCTTTCTGAAGGAACAAATGCTGCCAGCCAAAACATCTTCAAATTTGGAAGAACCCGGAAGCCAGGAAGAGACCTTTGTGGAGTTGTCCTTCGTTTACGATGACCCGAGCTCAGAGCCTGTTGCTTCAGTTTCAACGCTGGAACCTGCACCTAAAAAGCAGCGTACCAACACAGACTTAAAACGCAAGATGCTCCAAATAGAAGAAAATAAATTCGGGTTGATGCAAGCCATGATGACAACTAACGAAGAACTGGAGCTCTTTAAAAGTTTGGTTCCATATATTATGCCTCTGTACAAATTGTCAAAGCTTCGGCTGCGGCAAAAAATTCAAGAACTGGTTTTCGAAGCGGTGGCCGATTTTGAGGCGGATAACTAGATAGACATTTATTTTCAAAATAAAGTTTTCAATTTAAATTAAAGTTAAAAAAATAGTTATGTTAACAATGTCGTTCAATAAATATTTATACTTGTACATTTAACTATTTTTGTCTGTGTTTATTGTCCATGTAGGGATTTAGATTAGACAATTGTTAATAAATTTATAAAAAAATAAAAAAGGTTATGTCTAAAACATATTTACTGACTGTCTCACACGCTCCCTCTCTCAGACAATGTGCGTACGCACACACTCAATGACAGTTGTCCAAACACACACACAGACTCTCAGACAGTGTGCGTACGCACAGACTCACAGACTCACTGATAGTGTGTGTATGCAGACTCACTGACAGTGGGTCAAACACACACACAGACTCACAGACAGTGTGTGTACACACAGACTCACTGACAGTGTGCGTACGCACAGACTCACTGACAGTGGGCCAAACACACGCACAGACTCACAGACAGTGTGCATACGCACAGACTCACAGACTCACTGACAGTGTGTGTACGCAGACTCACTGACAGTGGGCCAAACACACACAGACTCACAGACAGTGTGCATACGCACAGACTCACTGACAGTGGGCCAAACACACACACAGACTCACAGACAGTGTGCATACGCATAGACTCACAGACTCACTGACAGTGTGTGTACGCAAACTCACTGACAGTGGGCCAAACACACACACTCACAGACAGTGTGCGTACGCACAGACTCACTGACAGTGTGCGTACGCACAGACTCACTGACAGTGGGCCAAACACACGCACAGACTCACAGACAGTGTGCATACGCACAGACTCACAGACTCACTGACAGTGTGTGTACGGAGACTCACTGACAGTGGGCCAAACACACACAGACTCACAGACAGTGTGCATATGCACAGACTCATTGACAGTGGGCCAAACACACACACAGACTCACAGACAGTGTGCGTATGCACAGACTCACTGACAGAGTGCGTACGCACAGACTCACAGACACACTGACAGTGTGTGTATGTAGACTCACTGCCAGTGGGCCAAACACACGCATTGGCACACAGACTCAATGACCCAATGCATTTTGCATCTCGAATGTGTTTATTGATAATTTTTTGGAATACAAAGAACAACAATTATTAACCATATCCAAATAATAAACTTTATTAACGTGACATGTGTTACTACTTATCTGATCAATTTTTTACATATCATTTTACCATGGCACAGTTCCCTCCGCATTGAAATAATCTCTAAATGTATCTCGAATGCATTTTGCAATTTTTCCTGGTGCACTGTTAGCTTTATTTCTGCGGAATAAAGTAGGAAGTATTGCTGTACTATCATTCATTATTCCATCATTTGCTCCTTCCAAATCGATTACCACATTATGTAGTAGTAGCTAAACATTTCACTATACTTTTTGCATTGGGCACCGAAGTTTCTATCGCTTTCAATAATATGCGCCATTTCACTGACATTATACCAAATGCGCACTCTACACACCGTCTGGCCCTCGACAGGCTGTAATTAAAGATTTCACCCTCTTTTGTTAATCCTTTCCTACAATAAGGCTTCATTAAGTATTTCAGCAATGGGTAGGCCTCATCTGCTAGTAGGACATGTGGTAATTTGTCTCTGGAACTGGATGGCAAAGCTTTTGCATCAGGAAGCACCAATTTATTTTGTTCTATTAACTTATATAGTGATGATGCTCTACTGTAAATACTCCCCCATCACTTTGTTTGCCATACGCTCCCACATCAATGGCTAGAAACCGACATTTTGCATCAGCAACTGCTTGTAATACAATCGAGTGAAAATGTTTGTAGTTATAAAACATTGAACCTGAATTTGTAAGGTGTTTGATTCTTATATGTTTTCCATCTACACAGCCCACACAATTTGGAAAATTCCATTTCAACTCAAATTCTTTAGAAACATTTTCAAGCAAGTCAACAGTTGGAAATGGCATATGGTCTGGTTGCAATGCATTATATATTGCGGTACATGTTTCATGTACAATTGATGCAACAGTGCTTTTTCCCATCTTGAATGAAAACGACAAGGAACAGTACGATGCCCCAGTCGACAGAAATCTGTAAAATATAAATTAAAACAATGCAAGAGTTATTACACATTGTAACACACATTGCATTCCATTGTATGTATCTCTCTATCTCTCTATCTCTCCATGTAATATATATATATATATATATATATATATATATATATATATACACACACACACACACACATACATACACACACACGGATATATACAGCAGCGGCAGCTCTTATTCGAGCAAAAGCCGCTGGCTGTATGCGGCTGGGAAGCGGGTAGCCGCGGCGCGTGGCGGCGCACTGTGACGTCACAGTCACATGCGCGCCCGGCTTCCCCGTCTTCCCCGGCTTCCCCAGGCTTCCCCGACACCCCTGGAGATGAAATTAAGGTAAGCGGGGGTGCGGGGAAGCAGAGGGGCAGAGCAGAAGCCGGGTTCGGGGTCCGGAAGGGGGGGTAAATTGCGCGCGATGAGGAGGGGGGGTGAGTGGGGGAAACGCGGCGGCGCGCGTTTATTACTGGCGGCAGCTGGGGCAGATCCCGGCATGCCGCCGGCATTTACTTTAATAAAGTATGTCGCTACTGTATATATTTTATATGGACCGGCCTTACAAGACCAGTTTACCGCGACCGCATACAACAAAGCATAAAGGTACATATATATATATATATATATATATATATATATATATATATATATATATATATATATATATATATATATACCCACACACATATATATATATATATACATACATAAATATATATATATATATATATATATTTATAACATGTATGTACGTGTATGCATCTACATTTAGTTATATGCATGTATATATTAAAGAATATATATATATATATATACATATATATATATATATATATATATATATATATATATAAACATATATATATGGCTTGTCTTTCTGTGTACTCCCCTTCGATCACAGAAGTTTTGACTTTCATACCGTCTTAGGACCTCACAACAAGGACATTATTGTCATGATAATCACATATATATATATATATATATATATATATATATATATATATATATATATATATATATATATATATATGCAGTGGTTGACAAATCACCAAAAAATCTACTCGCCACACAAAAAAATCTACTCGCTTCCTAGTACCAAACGTGTGCTGCTTGGGCCAATATTTACTCGCCCGGGGGTTAAATCCACTCGCCCGGGGCGAGCAAATGTATAGGTTTGTCGAACACTGTATATATGTATGAATGATTATATATTTATAAAAACTTACCGCAAAGTGATCATCAATCTTTCTTCGGCACGAATAATTTTGCAGAAATTTGTCTGGAATGTAGTTATAGCTTCTTCAATATGTTTCAAGATGTAGTCGAAAGTTTTTATTGACATTCTCATATATTCATAGAATTTTTGCTCGTGCAAACGTAGAAATGGGTATAATGTGGCAAATTCACCAAGTATCACACGCTGCCGATTAATTTCATGTACGTTTTGTTGTTCTGCCACCCAAAAAAGCAGTTTTCAAAAATAGACACTCTCCATTAGGGAAAAAAAAAACACATCTCCTTTGACAAAGACATGCTTAATGTCAATTTTTGGGTTGAGATATATTATGCTTTCCTCAGCTATTATCTTCTGCTGTTATGCTTTCCCTTTCTTCTTAAAATCTCCTCTCTTCACCTCACAGTGTGCCTCAGGCCTCGCACCCTGCCTTAATACAAGGGGGGGGTTGCTGTTAAATCGAGCTACTTAATGCACAGGGTCAGGACAAAACCTAACAAGCAGACACTGGGAGCACACAGGACACTGATTTCACCCACAATGGTTTCCCTCCTCGAGCCCTGGGGTTGGCGCCATGACGTTCACGTCGGCGCTTCCATACCACGTGACCACGTTGTTCCGCAGCCCGGCGCCATGACGTTGACGTCGGGGCTTCGACCCCGACTTGACCCCGTTACTCCGCCTACCTTCAAGCACGCTGGCTCGCCTGCAAGTCCATGCAATCGCGCAGACTTTAGCAGGCAAGCCTCAGCCTCAGCGCGCCTCCGCGCTGATCAAGCCTCTATGGCCCGGGCCTAAGAGACACTGGGGCCGATTCACTAAGCTCCGTTAATTTGCACTGAAATGGGTTACATCGCTCGGGCGCAAAAGGGTGAAGCCAAAAGCGCTATTCACTAAGGGTGTTTGGCGCGTTTTCGGCCTGCCTTGCCAAAAAGGCCCATATTGCGTGAGCACCTTTTTCCCACCCTGATATCGTGCTTACAGTTAGATAGCATGATAACTATTATAAACAAAGCAGCCTGTAAGAACTGCATGGAGATGCTGCGTCTCAATGCACAGCTCTTACAGGCGATCGGGCTGTACAAATATGATTTTTAATAATAGTGTAGATGAGCAGGGGGTCTCCGGAGCTGCACCGCATTGGTTTCAGCCTCGGGGACCCCCTACTTCAGGAGATATAGGCCCCGTTATGGGGTGCCGGTATCCCCTGCAGTTGTAAAGCTCCCGCATCACGTGACCGGGACATTTACTTTCTGCAGGGGATACCGCACCCCATAACGGGTGGGGCCTGTATCTCCTGAAGTAGGGGGTCCCCGAGGCTGAAGTCAACCTGCTTCAGTTTAGGAGAGGCCCTGCTCCCGTGCAATGTGATTACAATCCATATATTAATGTTGTACCTTACCTAATGTTGTAATTATTGTTGCTAATATACGTGAACTTAATTAAGTTCTTACAATTGTGTCCCGTAAGGTTTGTGTATGTCTGTTTTTTTCAAGGGTGTATCTGTGTGACAGTCTATGGAAGGACTCAAACACTTCACTATAATTGTGTTTTTACTTCTTTTAGATATGTTTTAGTTCACAGCATAGCTATGGTACTGTAGGGGTTAAGTGCTGAACTGTTGACCTGGTGAAATGATGAACTGATTAAATGAGGGAAGCACATGTGAGAATTTAGAATCACACTTTGGCGGGAACATTTCTAATACACCCTATATAACCCGCCCTTTTTATTACTTCTATGTCGGTGCTGTTGTGAGTGAGTGTGAGATAGACCGGACTTTGTGGTATTAGGAGAGATTCGTGAGTTGCTTGTTTCTGATTTCTGAGTGAGTTGTCTTTTGTTATTCTAATTTTTTTGATACTTTATTGTCTTGTTAGTTTGAAAGTCATTTGTTATTGTGTCGTTTTTGTAGACTGTGTGACTGTGTGATTGTGTAATTGTGTGACTGTGTGACTGTGTGACTGTGTGACTGTGTGACATGGAGAGGCGGAGTGGACGTGGGGGTGGTGGAGTGGAGGAGTGTGGGAGTGGTGGAGTGGAGGAGGCTGGAGGAGTGGTGGAGGAGGCTGGAGTAGTGGTGGCGGTGGCTGGAGGAGTGTTGGCGGTGGCTGCAGGAGTGGTGGCGGTGGCTGTTAAATCGAGCAGTGGTGGCGGTGGCTGGAGGAGTGGAGGAGCGTGTGAGAGGAGTGGCACGTGCAGGTACGTCCCATGCTGGCAGTGCAGGTACGTCCCGTGCTGGCAGTAAAGGTACATCCCGTGCTGGCAGTGCAGGTATGTCCTGTGCTGCCAGTGCAGGTACGTCCCGTGCTGGCAGTGCAGGTGTGGGAGTGCAGGTGGAGGAGGGTAGGAGGAGTAGTAGACAGAGAGAGAGTGACAGTGTCCAGCATCCAAGCACAGAGGCAGAGCATGATGATGATGACGATGACGATGAGCCTACAACCTCCATGCATCGTGTTGAGCGGATACGCAACCCGCGTTTCCCACACAGAGAGAATGATATCCTTGTGGAAGGTGTTATTGCGTCTTTCCCTAAACTGCACGGCTCGTTGGCAGGTAAGAGCATGAATCATCAAATTAAGTGTACTCATTAATAATGTCATTTCTCTAAACAGTGACAAGTTTATATTGAATACACTTATTAATGTAACATTAATATGTACAATATTATAGATGCATGTCAAACTCCAGTCCTCGAGAGCCGCAAACAGGCAATATTTTATGGATATCCCTACTTCAGCACAGCTGGCTTAATTATTGGCTCGGTATGAGTGAGCCACTAATTGAGCCAGCTGTGCTGAAGTAGGGATATCCATAAAATTGGCCTGTTTGCGGCCCTCGAGGACTGGCGTTGGACATCATATATGCTAGAATGGTGTAGTGCTGATGTATGGACACGTTTTCCAAGTCACTATTAATCATTAATAATTTAAATAAAGTTATTTGTCTGTAACTACATGTACATTTAATTTGGGATACATATACTCGTACTAGGTGTTCCAACATCGTTTTCATATTGCAATACTTCATATTGTAACAATTATGCAAACGATTACATTTACAGTAGCCTATGTATTTAGTTGTAATAATGTTTTACATGTTTATATACACAGCGAGAACCAAAAGCAGTGAAAAAACAAAGCTGTGGTCAACCATTTGCACATCGGTCAGTGCATGTGGGCAATTTCGCAGAACAGCCGAGACGTGCAAGAAATGTTTTGGCGATATCAAATTACGGCTGAAAAGAAAAATGGTTGAGGTTGGGCACAATGCCTGTAGCACAGGAGGTGGCCCTCCAGTATCTCTCTCCACCTGCAGTCATATGAGCAGAAAATGTACTGTATTATGGACCACCAACTAGTATTTAGGATACAGTACCAGCAGCAAACAGCAAATGGCGCACAGCCAGGGAGCCAGGTGGAATAAAAAGTTCAAAGTCCTTTATTTCAGTACATGACTGATATCAGAACCCCCATGGGGACAAAAACACACCTCCTACGCATTTCGGACCGGACAATTTCCCAGCCGTCACAAAGTGAGTACTATATTAAATATGTCGAATTTATGCTTCATTCGTGGTGCAACAGTCAAGAATGTGTTAATTTCGCAAATATTCAGTGTAGTTTGCATTATGCTGTGAAGTAATAGAACAATTACCCTGGTCATTATGTCAACTTTGTGTTTAACAGGCTTGTTTAATTGCACATCTATGAAGTATGTACTGTATATGGTCATGGTTTGACCATTGTACGTTTAGCATAACATTAGTTATGTATGCAATCTGAAACAAGAAAGAGTAGTATGTATGTTAAACACACAGAACCCCTTAAAGTTGTTGTTGAAGCCCTGAGCCCTGAGCCAGCACCCAAATAGTGAATTGCAAATATATATAGATATACACATATATATATATATATATATATATATATATATATATATATATATATATATATCAAAAAGGAGTGCTACAGAGTATTGCGGATGCATAAACCAAACATCAAAAGGCCAATGCCACAAATTGTACAAAAATGTTTCTCTTGAAAAAGTGTCATATGGTAGTGCTACGACCAGTGAGCATGGTCTGACTTAGGGCTCTATGCAGTAAGCCCCGATAAGGTGTTTTTCGCCATTTTTTGCCTTCCAGATTCAGTAAGCGCCGGCTGAATTCAGGAAGCCCCGATCAGCTTTTCGGTGCTGATCGGCACCCCAGATTGGAGATTTTATCGCCAATCCAGCCCGCCAACTAAAGTTGGCAACTTGGTGGAGGAGAAGCATCGGCTGGGGCGACACTTAGAAAAAATCAGCCCTTTTTCCTGCCTGTGATTGATGCCGGGGGTCTCCGGAGCTGATACCCGCACCGGAGCCCCCTGGCATGCATCCGAGGCAGGAAAAAGGCATTTAAAGGCCACTTCATTAACTTAGCGGCTAACCTCTAAGGCAATGAAGGGGTTAACCCACAGTGCCATCTTTATTGTGGGTAGCGGGGGTGGGTGAAGGGGGTATTTGGCCCTGGGCGTGAGTTTAGGACTTGCGGGGGGGTTTCGGGTGCACTTAACCCCTTCACGACCGTAGCAGTTAATACCGCTACGGTCATGAAGGGGTTAACCCCTCACGCTACCCCCCGCAATGCCAAAACAACCACCGTTGTGGCTAATACCCCCTTCACTCACCCCCCTACCCACAATAAAAAATAATCGCACACAGCAGCCCCACACTAAATAAATAAATAAATATAAATAAATAAATATCTCTATATAAATAAATAAATATATATATATATATATATATATATAACCCAACAACCCCTAACATACACATATATGCACATCAATGATACTATAGGCCGGCGGGGGCCCTTGGGTGTTACCCTCAGGCCTACAGTACCAATTATGTGCCCCCCCAAATTAATGTCTAAACACATACATACTTATAAAGAAATAACCCCCCCCCCTTAACACATACAGTATAGTAATGGCCACAATTACTTTTATCCACAAAGGGATAATAGTGAATGTGGCCATTTTAAAAACATAAACACCAATAAATACATTAAATACATATAGCACTTACCACCCATGTCCGGGCTGTCACGATGAAGGCCATCCTCCTCTTCATCCTGCCCATGGTCCCCTCCGCTGCTGTAAAACAGACACAATAATGAAAACATCCAAAGTAATGTCCCCTAACCCCTTAATCACCATAGCAGTTATTAACCGCTACAGTCATTAAGGGGTTAACCCACCCTCAACCACCACTCGGGACACCTACATACCCTCCCACACTAACCCCCCATCCCCGTGAAACCTAACCCCCCTCACCCACTACCCACAAGGGAGGCCTACCCACATACCATTGGGGACCCCCCCCTCCACCCCCAGTACCCACAATAAAAACAATACAGTGACCCACAATAAACATCATAATATTTAATAAATACATTACCCACCCCCTGTGCCCCCCCCCATAAATACATGATTTATTCTTTTACAAACAGGGTTCATAACGCAGCCCCACGTGAGTCCCCGGTGGGCTGGCGGGGCACCTGGACAGACCTACAGGGTACCAGCAGCCCTTTTCAAACAGGTTCTGGAGGCCTGCTGGTGGATCCCGCCAGCACCATGGCCCCCAGGTGGTCTCCTTGGGTCACCATGGTAGGCCCAAGGATGTCTGGGAGCCCTGGGTCAGACCCACATGTGTCTGCGGGGCCTCGGGTGGTTCCCACGGGGGTCTGGGGAACTCACGGGTGCTCACTATGGGTCCGCGGTGCCCCCACAGAAGTGGGACCACACATCTTCATCCCCGCACCTATGGGTCGGCGGTGCCTCCACAGAAGTGGGACCACACAGCTTCATCCCCGCAGACTACGGGTCCACGATAACCCCCCACAGATGTGAGGCCACTGCTTCATCCCCGCATGTGTCACCCGTGGAACCACCAGCCTGGTACCCGTGAGATACCCGAGGAAATCACAGGTGGTCTCCAGAGGTCTCACGCGGAACCACGGAACAAACCATGAATGTAAAAAAAATAAACCTGGCCTATACATTCAATACATACACCCCCTGCCCCCCCCCCCCAACACCTACAGTACAATAATGTGCAAAATAACTATTATCCAGATAGGGATAATAGATTATTTGCCCATTATTAAAAACATTTACTAGCATATTCAAATAAATAAAGTGCTACTGACCTCATCAATACGAAGCGTCTGTCGCCAGCAACATCCTTGTCTTGCCCACAAAATACATAGCCAAAACAAAGCCAATACATTGCAATTGCATTCAGATATCAATTAACCCCTTAAACATCTTATCGGATAATAACCGCAAAGGTAATTAAGGGGTTAAGCCACAGTGGCCCGATACCCACCCTTCACCCATGAATTTGTACAGTGGCTTCATCATGCAAATATATATATATATATACAGAGAGATTAGCAGCCCCTGACGAAGCCCAAGTGGAGAAACGCGTAGGGCCAGCGTTTGTTTGCAGCAGAGAGAGAGACACGCCAAGGAGCCCATGTGGAGAGACATTCGCGAGGAGCAACGGCAGTGATCCCCTGCATTGACAGACAGTAAATCTCGCGAGAGCCGAGCCGCGTCACACACCGCGTCACATGCCACGATCTATCACGTGACACGGAAGTAATAGAGATTGCGGAGAGAACTGGTAATCGGCGCTTTTATAAGAGTGTGAGAGACTCGCTAATCACTCTCTACTGCTTGTTATTTACTCACAAAATGTGAGTTGATGACCTATATTTTTATTGAGTCTATTTTAGATTAAAAGGTTTTACACATATTCTGTTCCCTTCAATTATTTCCTCCCCACCCTTCCCCCCCCCTTTTGTAAGATCCATCCATAGAGACACGTGAGTGCCAGAGACAAGAAGTGTATGCAGCAGCTGCAGCAGAGTTCCCGCGGAGAAGTAATCCGGAGATCTAGCAGTTAAAGAGAAAGGCAGTATAAGCTGTGTTCGTGAGTCCCATAGAGGATTACAGGCTCAAATTTATCCTATCTGTGTAAGCGCATCCCTTACCATCTTTATGTCTACGTATTATTAGATATACTGCCCTATGATCTCTCTCTGTGTTTTTTCTCTTCCCTGTCTTATTTGCGCCTAGGTCATTCTTCTACATATATATATATATATATATATATATATATATATATATATATATATATATATATATATATATATATATATATATATATATATATATATAAGTTGATAAGCACATGCGCACCACTGTTAATATATAGGTTCAACTTGTTTAACCTGTTGTTGCTTTAAGTAATTACATTATTACTTGCACTGGTGTGTGTGATGCAATTGAACTTGGCCAGCATCTTCTATTGGATAAGGAAATACTGACAATGCTGCAACTGATTACTTCTCCTCCTATATAACACTGCTCGCCTGCACTTTAAATTTTACCACTCCGGGAAGAAGCCCACCGACGGGTGAAACGCGTTGAGTGTTTACTCTCTGACAGCCCCCATGTAATCTTTATTTGGATGGACTTGTGAAGGATCTGTTGCAGCATTTTTTGATTCTCTTTATTTCTGCTATGCACAAACATTGTAACAAACCTTCTACAATCTGATGGACACATGCCTCACGCAACCCTGCTACAGCTGAGTATTAACTCTCTTTGCTGTCTGGGCATTACTTGTCCTTGCAGTGCTATGCACTGCTGTATTTTCCATTTGTATGACTCTGTTTGTTAGCATGTCATTTATAGGTATATTTTTTTTTTTTTGCTGCATCAGTTCTCATTGTTTTCTTTTTTTGGGGAATTGCTAGGCAGGGTATGATTATTATTTTTATATCATTTTTTTCCCTGTTTGCCTTTCTCTCTCCCCTTTATTTTTGGTAATATATTATTTTTTCTGGCTGTATACTGGGTCATTGATTATATACTTTTCCTCCATGCCACAATCCATCATATATCTCTCTATTAGGCATTCATGCCAGTAGGGATATATAATATTTTGTATTACCTTCAAGGGTTATATTAAACTACTTTTTTGCTACAATTTATATTCACTTAGACACATTTTAGTTTTTTTGAGGTAAAATAGAATTCATTCACTAGATTAACAGTCCCCCTTTTATCCAATATATTTTTGATACATATATTTTGTTAGGCTGTCTTTAGTATATTCATGTTTTTAAGTTAGTGTGTCTTGCTGTTATTCCAATAAAATCTTTTTCATTTTTCTGACTCTGCAGTGCATCTGGTTCTTGCAATATAATCTTTATTAGTAGATTTTCTTTAGGTGTAATTTAGAGTGCTAACAAGGGGGTTGTCTTTGTCCTTTTCATTTGTGTGTTCTATATATATATATATATATATATATATATATATATATATATATATATATATATATATATATATATATACACACACACATGATGAACCAATATACAAATACATGTAGAAGGGTTATCAAAACCATACTGTACTACAAATAACAATTCTCCATAAAGACACACTACAATAAAATTAATTTCCTTTCATAATCCTAACTGATCTTACAATCACAATCATCAAATGCTAATCAAATACCTCTAATGGCAATCAATACATTGCAATTACATTGCATATATGATGCATCCAATCTATGCATCATATACATTCTGCAAATGAATGTTAACAATAAAATTGCAATCAAAATAGAAATACCTCCAAACAAGTAAACTATTTTATCCAATGCAGTAAACATAAATCAATTACCATTCATTAATGACATCCCTAAACAATTTACATTCCATCCCTAACAATTAAACAATTAACAACTTCAAGCCTTTAACATAACAATTGAGCCCGAGAAAAAATATATGTACCAACAAGAATACCAAATACAAAACGAAGCCTAACCCTGACCTCAAGAACACAATACAATATCAACAATTACATCTATCTAATTGTAAAATAATTTAAACACACAATAAAGCATAGCAGCATAGTCAAATTATTTAAAAACACATCAAATCAAGCTTTGAAAACAACATCATTTCTTACCCTGTATGTATATATCTCTCTAGACATATATACAGTACATACATACATACAGTGGCAAGAAATTATATACCACCAAAAAAAAAAACATATGTTAAAAAAAATACATTTCTTTAGTTCACTTACCATTACTTGCCCCCACCGACTCCCCTTGAACACCTTACTCACGTACAAAACCACCAGGCAGTGGAACCCATAAAATAAAAAAACATAAAATAATAAACATTACACTAAAAATCCAAATCAATCCACGGGTCTTCTACTTGTAATCCATATTCATCTGTATTCTTCTTTCTTCTACCTTCTTCCGGGGTCTACTTCCCATCTGGGGCCACGCCCTTGTCTTCTTCTTCTGTAGGAGGTCCTTCCTCCTCGGCGTCTGGCTTCAAAATGAGACGACATAGGCTTTTAAAGGCCTATGACGTCACATTTTCGTCATGGTTCCCACGGTCCTGATTGGGCCGTGAAAACCATGTGTTTTGGCCGATAAAAAAAAAAATGATGACGTCACTTAAAGGCAATGAAAGCACAGCCAATCAGAATGGCTTTGCTTCAATTGCCTTTAAGATGACGTCATGAAAAGACACATGGCCGCCCTCACATGGTATGGTAGCTAATCAGAGCGTGGGAACTCCATCCCTACTCTGATTGGCTCTAGTACCATGTGACAGGCTTTCAATGACATCACATCCTTTCTCCCCCAAGCCTCTGTCACATGGTATAAATGTCTCAAAGGCTTAGGATGCTTTGTCCAAAGGGTTCAAGGAAGAGACACTTTTTCAAAAGAATATATAATAATGTGACTGTGATGTGAGAGATTATATATATATATATATATATATATATATATATATACACATATATGTGTGTGTTACTCGAAGATGTTATATTTTGTACACGTTCATATGATGTGACAATGCACTTGCCATCATAATATATGTACAATAGCCATACATAAAATGCTGCACATATGAAAAGGAGCATTGTTTACATGTTTACAATAATAAACATTGTATATTTAAATCATATACACACATAACGAACAATGTTTTGCTGGTGTATTTTTACAGAGTAGCAACAGCTCTAGGTGCTATAAGAAATTTATATTCACATGCACACTTTAATGACAAAACGTTCCCATAAGTTCTGAAAAGGTTGCACACACTACATTTTGGATGTTGCGTACAGTCATGTGCTTTTCTAATGAACCATCGTATGTTCAACTAAAATTTGATTACCTCATGTAAAAATTAATTTCTTTTATACATGGACAATAAGTTGTGTGTGTGTTTATTTATGAACGTATTGCCATTCATTAATCTCTATTTAGTGTTTGAAAACTTGAACAAGGAATGTCCAACTGCATTCAAGTACATGTGTGTCACATTCAAGTACATGTGTGTCACTAATGTAGTGTCAATATACCTGATGAATTTCTACTAGTGTTTAACAAATTGGATAACAGAAGAAATGTGTGTTTGTCTAGGGTCAGTCAGCACTGTAGCACGTGCGGCGCGTGAGTTTGGCGGGGGCATGGCCATGAATTCCCACGCATGGTTCGGGTTCTGTGTGAACCGCTGGCAGAGGCGTGGCCACGACTCCATCGCAAGATAAACACAATTGATGTACAGCTCGGTAGCGCGCGAACCTGGCGACTCTGCACAGTACCATTGAATGGCGGTACTTGTACGCACGTCTCTGCGTGTGCTGTAAAACACACTGAGGCCGCAGCATAGGTTTCACGTGTGAATGTGAAAATGTATTATTCCAAAATTGATACATGTGCAACATTTTGTTCATTCATATCATGTTCAGCTTAGGTCAGGTGAATAGCATATGCACATACAAAATAACAATAAACATTTACAGGAATGTTGAGTAGATGATACAGTACAATGCATAACTATATGTTTGCTGCAGAAATAACAACGCTAGCATATAATTAGTTGCTCATCATGTGAATTAAAAAGTATCTTTTTTATGTTATAGTTGTGGATGAGGAAACAGGCAGATGTATCGACACAAATTCTGGGCGAATTTCAAAATGATGAAATGCTTGAGGAGCCCCAACAACTTCAGCATGTGGAGGAGCCCCAACATGAATATGCCGAGGCACTCCGGGAACTAGATGTGCCTGACCCCGATGACACTACACCCCAAGTGTTTGGCGAGGGTTACATTCGGGAACTGGATATAACAGATCCTAATATTGAAGATGAGGACAGTGAGCCTCTACAGCCAGGTCAAGGTGATAATATGTGTGCAGCTGAATTGGCATCCTTAAAATCTGCAGAGCAACTTTTTTTCCGAAATCAACAGGCTGTGGCAGCCAACCAGCAGCAAACAAATCGTACAATTTGTGAAGAACTGCTAAACATGCGAGGTATTTTCAACCAACAACTGGACACACGCAAGGCTATTTCTAATAGTTTAACTATTATAGCACAATGTATGGCAATGCAAATGCCACAGCCAATGCAAATGCCACAGCCAATGCAAATGCCACATGCAATGCAAATGCCACATGCAATGTTCGAAGCCCTGGCACAGGCCATGGGACTGGCACACCCAATGCAAATGCCATATCTACATGAAATGGGAATGCCACAGCAGCCATATGTACACGCTGAAGCAGCGCCAATGCCACAGCAGCCAAATGTACACGCGGAAGCAGCGCCAATGCCACAGCAGCTATATGTACACGCTGAAGCACCGCCAATGCCACAGCAGCCATATGTACACGCCGAAGCACCGCTAACCAGCCAAACAACTGTTGAGGCCCCACAAATGGCAGGTGTAGCCGAAATCGGTGATACACAAAGCACTTCCACACCTACCCCTGACAATGCCACCAGACCAAGGCGTAGCACACGGTGTTCAACAAAAAAGTTGAACAAAAAATAGTCAATCAGATCTTATTCAATGTCCCATTACATATTCCTTGTGACCATACAATATTTAAACATGCTGTCCCTTGAAATTATTCACTAAGCATATACAAAATATCTATGATTAGCTCTATTCTTGTTAGTGTGAAGTTTATTACGAATACCAATAAGGGACTGCATGGTATGATATGTGTAATGAGAACAAAGAGTAATTAATATCCGGATTTCAGCATGTCCTGATTAGGTCTACTGTATATCCAAATATGAGTTGTGCTTTTTTTTTTTGATAGTTAATGTATGACTGATAGCTTTGAAGTGTATACACAGTGAAGTGTTCACTGCTCCCTATTTGACACATTTAAGATTCACTTACTTAACAATCGTATCATGCTAAAGACACAATTTATGTCAAATAATTAAATTAACATTCTGTCATATTTCATGTGCACATATGTGAACTAAACAGGATAGCAAGTCTCATGTCGACGCTAATTATGTTGGCATGTGAAAGATGTAATTATTCTGAACACACAGATAAACATTATAATTGTGGATGAACATTTTCCATATTTGCTAATACAATATTATTAGGCAGAAATGTATGTCTCGAAGTTTATTTTTTTTTAAATAGAATGTGGCGGGGAAATTTAGGCAGTAGCCTGAACACCTGTATGTGGGAGAAGATATCATGGACACTTATTCCTTTGTGAAACGACCTTGGACCGTGTTGAACACATTCCCACCAATTTGATACTTTTGTACAGAACATTATTTGAAAGTAAGACTGCGTTATTTTACACCATTCCATGAGAAAACATGATGTTAGAAATGTCCATCAAAAGAAACCTCCGTTCTGCTACGCCTATGTAATCTATTTCGCTATTCAATACCGAACACAGAGAAGAGTTACTGTATCGGACATATTTGAGCATATCTCATCAAATTATCCTTTTTATAAAAATCATCCAAAGCCGAAAGTTTGGCGAAATTCTATCAGACGGACTTTATCAAACAATGATTGTTTTATTTGGAACCCACCAACTGCCGGAAACAGGGGTGACTGTTGGGCAGTGCATGAATCAAGTATGCGTATGTTTGCAAGTGGCAATTTAAGAAGAAGAGACCGAAATTGCGGACCCAACTACAATGATATAGGTGCCCGCAGCGGTGCCTTAAATGTTCAGCAAAATCTTTTGTATTTTCAACTGGAGGTGTACAACCTATATCACAACAATGCCGGAGCTAGCTATGACGCTAACATGCATACTAACTACCTTGCTGAAGCAGATGAAATGCCACAAAGTAACTATCTGTATCCGCCTCAGTACATGACACAATATCCAAACTTTGACGGATCAAGCTGGAACACCAACGAGATGAACACACAGAACAACCAATTGAATGAAACCACCAGCTACCTACAAAACACCACTTGCATGGCAGCTCCGAATATGAATGCTATATAATGCAGGTAACTATAAACGATTCAGTTTGAACAATCAGTGATTCTCTTGTTTCACAATAACACGCATATGTGTTCCACCCATAATGCATGCGCGTACCATTGCTAAATGTGTAGTTGGTTTTTGTTTTTTTCATTTCTATTTCCGTTTGGCCTCTTCTCCGTTATGTGTTAATATTACAGATATCGCATCGTGAAGTGCAACAGATGCCGGGACATCTTTGTGAAACAAGGTAAGATACAGTTAACGAGATCCGTGCCAGATAGTAACATGTTCAGGGCAATGTCGCGTGCAATTCCAGGTTGTCCTGCGCATCCATTAAATGTCATGACACAAGGTGTACGCCCCTGGGTTGTAAAGAAAAAAAGTTTCGAGATTTGCAAAAAGAGTTCAAGAAATGGCATATGTGCAGAAATGCCGTAGATATTATTAAGATTGGAGTACTTTGCGTATGGAAACATGAGGATATGTTAGATCCGCTAAATCTGTTAGTCAGTTGCATACATTAGCATTAAAGCACCAGAATCACTGCTAATATGTACCATTGTCACGGCAAATCAATGTGGTGTTGCATTGTGTTTTGATAACTTTTGCAGTGATAGTATATGTGAGATAATTTATTTTTGTACAGACATAGTGTTATTTAAAACTTGTGCAGAATTGCATATTTTTGGGACATAAGGTTAACAAGATGTATTTGTAAGATCTTATAAAATTTGAGTAAGATCAAAATGTGTCGTAACACAACTGTTACAAAACACTAACACGTATGATGTGTGTTTAGATGCAGAATAAAAGTTGTTCTATAACATGTACATTTATAATTAACATTCCATATCTACTTTGACAGATGTTCACATCTCCATTCCAGTGTCATAAAAATATGTGAATGGAAGGATCCAAACACACCAGAAGTTACACCCTTGACATCCTGCAAACATCATGAAAACATGCATTTGTGTTTTTTGTAATTTACTTCGTCTCATAGCATGAGTGACCCCCTTAACTGTGTACGAGAATTTACAATTTAACACGGGCAAACATTTATATCACGTGTATTAGAATTAGTTTCACGAAACTACGAACATTACTTTCAAAAATTACAATACATACAAATTACTTAGGTAACATGTCACAACATTTTTGCATTGTGAACATAGTCTATGTGCATCATTTGAGTTCGAGATCATGTTCAACTACATGGTGTGAAGAATTACACAATGTGTTATCCTCTACACTGGCGACACACTTTATTCGAGCTCGGCTAGTCCCACGAATTCGGGTATACCCGGGTGTATTGAGGTTTGTGACTGTTTTCTGCCCGAGTGCATTGGGTTATTTTCCAGGCAGGGATTGAAGCATTTTATTCCCTCTGGCTGCAATACTGCACAGTATATATATATATAATTAATGGGAAACAAAGACACCCTCAGGGCAGCACTCGTTATAGGTGATAATGAAATGGTGATAAATTTAAAATTAAAATGCTTTAATTGTATTGGTTAAAATAAGTGTCAAAATCGTTGAAATCAATAAACAACTGACAGTGGTAAAACAACACACATAACAGACAAAAATACAAAATACTTTAACTGAAATCAAGGGGGGAAGGTAGAGATCCTACCTATCTGCTAATTAGCAGTAATGAGCAATCAATGACTGAATAGTCAGCCCCCTGGTTCAGCAATATTGCTGAACCAGGGGGCTGACTATTCAGTCATTGATTGCTCAGTTGTTTATTGATTTCAACGATTTTGACACTTATTTTAACAAATACAATTAAAGCATTTTAATTTTAAATGTATCACCATTTCATTATCACCTATAACGAGTGCTGCCCTGAGGGTGTCTTTGTTTCCCATTAATTATCCTGTTCTCTCCCCTTATTGCACCGTTGTTTATTTCATTTCATTTCATTATAGGCTGATGCGAGGGTCCCCTATCCCTTTCCCCTTCCCCAAATATTGCAGTATATATATAAATATATATACTGCATTACAATTCATGAATTTATGCCATCTGGTAGACACGCGAAGCATTGCAGCCTATTAAATCCTAATCATTATCATTTAACAGATCAGCCGCCCGTCAGCCAGGCATGAACCCAGGCTGGGAAGGCAAACGCAACGGGGCTTGTCAGAGGTGAGGAGCGGCACATTCCAGGTATCTGCCAGGTACATACTGGGTATTTGCTCGAATAAAGTGTGTCGGTGCAGTATATTTAATGTATTCATGAAACATCAACATGAGTAAATGTATCAAACATTCACATGTAATATGACTATTGCAGTGTCAAATTAACATCCAAATAATGATATTATTGTTAGGGACACATACGACCTTAGAGATACAACATATGAATTTGTAAGTAGCTCACACTCCTGCAGGCATCTAGAAATAATGTATGTTGTAATTTTTAATTAAGTGTCATTTAGCCAATTGAAGTTCATAATGTGAACAATAAAATGTTGAAACATATTTACAAACACAACTCTAAATATATGACGTGACTTTTTTGGTGTATTTTGAAGTGACAAAGGTGATAAACATTGAATATGTCAATGTTCAGTACTTGGCAAGTCTAAATCTAACAATAGAGGCATATTCATCTGTACTGCTATATGTCTTAACTTCTTGCACAACACTCTGCATTGCATGATGCACACTAAGGGTGGGTGCCATGAATTTGAGATGGAAAAATAAGTTAAACACTCACATACCGTGGTCACGTTAACTTGTGTAAATTCTTGCTACAATGGCCCTTCACATTAAGAGAGCAGGATCCTATGATTACATACACACAATAAAATGTGACACACATCACGAGATGAGGATAGATTGGCTTACATGAAAATAAAAATCTTACATGTCAATTAGAATCTTACTTGTGAAATAAGTGTCGATGACAGTCCGGCAGGTCTCCACCCCACTGGCTGTATGCTCCCTAACCCTTGCAGGAGGCATGGGAGGATTTTCCTCTATATCTTGCCTAATGTTGGCAGGAAGATTATAACGTTGCAATGTTGTGCAAAATGCAACAACAAATCACTATGTCGGCAACCTTCTGTGGCGAATACTGAAGAAACCCCCCAGATTTATCCATACATCTAAAGCGACTTTTTAACACTCCAAATGTCCTCTCAATCACGTGGGCCGCATTATAACGTTCTTCTGCAACCGTTTGCTTATTGCCCAGTGGGGTTAGGAGCCAGGCCCGGCTTCCATATCACGAGTCACCTATAAGACAGTTAAAACACATGAATGTTGAGATAGTACTTTAAAAAAAATAGAGTAGATTACCTATTGACTTGTCGTACTACATGAACAGGATTCACGTATGTAGAACACAACTTCACTATTGTGTGAAGAATCATTGAACAAAATGCTAAAGTGCTTAACATTGATTCTATTTTGTGTATTCAAAATTGAACGTGAACATTTTACATAGAATTCTTATTACATGACATTTAAAAAAAAAAAAACATGAAATATGGACCTGCCCACTAACTTTACATATTAGTGCAATTAGTATTACATTGACTGACCCAATAGCCAACCGTCCTCGAATTGGCCCGATTAAAATGCATGGAACACTGACGAATTAAGAAAGTTATGTGAATCGTGGAAGGCACCTGGGAATAGGGCTACCACACTCATAATTTTCATGTTTGCGTCACATACAATTTGCACATTCAGCGAGTGGTAATGTTTCCTGTTACGGAAATTCCTCTCAACTTCACGCAGCGGGGTCAACGCAACATGTGTGCAATCTATAGCACCCATCACATTGGGTAGCCCTGCTACATTATGAAATTCAGTCTTCAGTGTCTGCCACTCTGTTTGCTCACTAGGAAAATGTATATAATCCCTAGCGCGTCTAGTCAGTGCACATAGAAACTGGCTTAGGACCCGCGAGAATGTTGGTTGCGAGAGCCCGCCTCCTATGCCCACAGTTGTTTGAAAAGATGCAGAAGCAAGAAAATGTTATGAGCTCAGCAATTTAACAAGGCCAGGCACTGCATGACTCCTCTCTGTTGTTGTCTCTAAATCTTCTCTTAACACTTCATACAGTTCCAAGATAGCCGCTGAGCTCAATCTATAGCGACGGATGACATCCTCCTCACTTAACCCTTCTAGGGAGCATCTTGGGCAGAAGGTGCGTGGCGCCAATGTCCGCCTTACTGCAATTTGCCTCTCCCTCCTCTCCCTCCTCTCCCTCCTTGCCCTCCTCTCTCTTCGCCCTCCATTGTAACAGAATCTTGCGTCTCCTCCTCACTACAAACTCCAGCACCACCAAATTGCCAATGACCTCCATTTCACCCTCGAAGGGAAGTGATTGACATGTATTCTTTAAATAGGCTGAGTCACCAACCACATTAGCGTTAACGAGAACACGTGTTGTATAGTATGTAGAAAATGTTTTTGTGAATAATACATGCAGCCATTATATTTATACTGAGATATGTAGTTCAAATTAGCCATAATGATGCAATCATAAAAAAACATTCCTTATTCAAGATGAAAGCGATGATGGGAGCAATATTTAAAATTTGTCATACAAACCACATCATCATGACATTTGAATGTTACATGTTCAGTCATGAAGGTGTTAAATCACAAGAAGTAATTGTTTGTTTCTCTCGAGGTGGGACAGAAGCCTTGATTCATGTCAGCTTGTTTTGTAATCACCTGAGTATTGCCTTTACAATGAACCCCCTCCTAACGTTAAAGGTTACACATTGAAGTTGGGAACATAGATGTCATACAATGATTATTAATTTAGAATCATTTACGTGTTCTCCTTCGATTCAATTCATGCGAATGATCTCCATATCTCCCGGGTGAAATATTCACGGGAACACACTATGACCTCCAGACACCCGTGGTAGGGCCCGAGGGTCTCAGTCGTCTGCTAAAGCGGGTCCTGTTAGTCCTAAGGCACCCAAAATGAATCCCACAATATACACAAACGTCATTAGAGGGAGGCATAGAGGCTCACACTCTACTGAAACAGAGACATCTGGTGTGTTCTCAAGAGCTGATTCCGAGGAATGTATGAGTGTGCCATCCTCATATGAGCACCGAGACAAATGGTGGGCACCGTTATTCACAGGGTATGATGAAGGAATGGACCGTACAAGGTTTGTGCTAATAAAGAATGATATAGTAGATCACTGGTGGGATGTAGGCACCTACTCCAGGCAGGAGGTTTCTGAACAACTAGACAATAGATGGAGAGAGTTCATGCAGAAAGTAGTTACACCCAAAGGTTCACCCATCTTATATGATGACATTGCGCCTGAGGAGCCTAAGTACTGGGTACTGCCAGGAAAGGCTGGGAACCGGGAACTTACTAAATTAAGCAGAGCAGATAGAGCCATAGTGACGAGATACAGACAGGTTCATGGGTATGAGTTCCCATATGTACCAGAACAAATCATGCAAGAGATTGAGGATCAGAGAGACACCTGGCTCAGAGATGCCGTCATTGAGCACCTACGCATTAAGTGTGGTAACTCTGCTTATCTGAAGGAAGACAAAATATGTTCCCTAATGAGAGTCTGGAGTACAGGCAGGAACATATACATGCACAAGATAGTGTAAAGGCCAGAGGATGTGCCTCTTCAGCCCTTCTCTGTTAAGATTGTGGATCATAATGGACAGGAAATAAGGAAGCCTGATCCCTGCCATTATTACTGAGTTATGGGTTCTCCATGTTGGGAGTTTCCCGCTGTTTATGTTACCATCTGGGTGTTTCAGCTCTGTGAACACAATGTATGTATGCAATGATTGCAATGTTTGTATGTTCACAGGTTGTTCACCTGCAGGATGGCCCAGCAAATTAGGTCCAAGTGGGGACCATTGGATTCCACCTGAGGGAGAGTGTAGCCCTGGTAAGTTTATGGGCTATATTTCTACTCTCCTCCTGGCAGTAATCCCTGTTAAGGGCAGGTTTGCCAGGAGTTATCATGGGTTTCCCCCACCTCAAGCACTTGCCCTGAGATAGTGAAGGGACGTCACCTGACTCTGTGTCCAATCAAGAGGCACAGGGGCGTTGCCTACTGAATCTACTTATGGCAGTGCAACTTCCAATTTAGTGGGTTGGTGTGTGTGATAAGAGTGAGAAAGAAGGTTAGAGCCTGATGAGTAGGGCTGAGAGGACCAAATACCTCTCACCCTGCTTAGGGGTGAGGGAAGAGCTAGCCTCACTCTGGGTGGCCCTTAGGCCCAGAGTGGAGGCAGGGACATCCTGAAGGAGTACTGCTGGCTGGCTGTATACTGTATGTTCCTGGTTTACTGTTGCAACTGCTGCTGTGAAGCAATAAAGAGTTTTTTGCTTAAAGAGACAGAGTGTGAGATTGGAATCTCTCATCCCTGGGAGGGGATTCTGCATTAGGGATTCCACCCCGTATCCCTGGGGCCTACTACAGATGGAGGCCGCTGCACCATTGAAGGAGAACGAAGGCATCCACCCCAGAAACCTGTCCTGTTGTCCCCCTGTCACCGCGGGAGACTCAGGCCCTCCTGTTGCCAGCAGGTACGCACCACATACAAACATGTATCCAGACCATGAAACACCCTAGGGTACCCGATATGAGGTTGGGGGGAGGGTGGGGGTGGATGGGCTACATATACATTACTATAAAACAAAACTCTAGCCAATTGAATCCATTGATTGTCACTGTGCTAATGTATACCCTCATTGTGTCACGGATTGGCACCTCTTGGTGGCCACCCAACAACACCCCCCCTCCCTCCTCTAAACCCCCCCACCCCCACTTCAACACACACTGTAATATGCAAAAGTCCTGTTATCCATATTTGGATAATAGCGCATTTGCCCTTAAAAATAAAACATTAGCCAGACAGCATAAAATAAAATAAGGAGTGTTTTAGTTTTAATAACATAGTATTGAAGCAGGGGGTCTCTGGAGCTAAACCACATACATTTCAGGTCCTGGGACCCCAAGCTTCCCGAGTTAAAGGCTCTGGTATGGGGTGCCGGCATTTCCTGTACATTTAAATTCCCCGGTCACATGAATGGGAGATATACACTTGCACTGAAGCCAAATTTCATAGCGTTCGGTAGGAACATGCAAACACGTTCGCTAATGCAATTAATTTATCGAAATGTAATTACTGCATTATAAACAGCCACATTCATTTCTGCCTCACGATTTTGGCTGAATAGGGAACACGCTAAATTATTACTGCAATTTTGATGTATACCAATTTAAAATGCAGTTTTAATGCACGTAATTATTATTTTTTACGGGTGCGGTATTAACTGCACATTGAAAGAGTTTCACATATCCGGTCCCCAATTTTCTAAAACAGGTGAGTGCATGTTTCAAATAAACATTCATATTGCTAAATGTGTGTTACACCACTCCTCATTATATTTAATAAAGTATCAGTTTAGCACTTTTTTGTATTTGTTTTGTATATGACACATTTCAGTAGTATTTATTTCACTTAAATGTAATCACTCATTGCGAGAGAAAAAAATCAAAAACAGTTCAAGTTCAATTGAATTTAAAAAATGTAATATCTTTCATATTATAAGGGCAACATTTCTTTTGGGAGGTAGGCATGATACCAAATCAATCTGTTTTCATTTTAGATAGTTACAGCAAGCCTGTGGCATCTGGCTAATGACTCCAATTACATTTTATTAACTATAAAAATGTCCATTATTTTTCAGTTGCTTCAGTGACATGGCACTTTTTAAAAGAAGCCGTTTTAGCAGCAGAAATGAACCAAACAATGATACATGTTTATTAATTATGTGCTGAAATAGTCCTATCCAGTAGTCATAAGAAATGCTAAAAACCACAAAGTACTGTATACATCAAATCAAGCTGTCTATGCATGAATAAGTTGGTGTTGCCGGGTGCATGTGTGTCTAAAATAGTTGCATTTTCTTTGTGTTATTCAAGCCATATGTATGAAGAGTATTGAAATGTTTGTAGAATTTGGCACATTTGTAGCAGCTGCATTTAAAGAAGCCCATATTTAAAGCAGCACTTTTTTAAGTAGTATATACTGCTGCGGCCAGCTTTATTGCTGCATTTGCCCGTCTTGTCCTGCGGCTGTTTTCGGGCTGGTGCTGAACTTGGCCGCGCGCCAGCCCATCTTCCCCGCATCTTCCCCTCCCCCTTCCCTTCCCCTCGCGACCCCCTGGCTGTTCCGCTCCGCTCCACGCGCTGGATTAATCGCATACCCCCTTACCTTCAGCCTCCTTTGGGGATGCCTGGCATCTTCGGGGATGCCTGGCATCTTCGGGGATGCCTGGCATCTTCGGGGATGCCTTACGCACGTGACCGGCGCGCGGCAGTCGCGCGGCACGCTGCGAAAAAAATATATTGCCGTGTCTGCCCGCACATTGCGGTGGCGGCCGCATAAGAATTAAAGCGGCCGCCAGTGTAGTCTGGAGTTTAACAGGGAGTTCAACTAGAGTGAAACAAGAAGTGAACAACACAACACCTACCGGTCCTAAATCCTGGATTTGAACTATGCTGGAAAGGAGGACATTATCTATCCTAAACTGCATATCTCAGTACTAAACTATTGCTGCCATGCCGCCTCTACGATTTATATTTGCTGTGACCTCACTTCTTCTCAAAAATACGCACTTCTTTCTTCGAGCCTCATTATGGGGGCTATGCACTAAGCTGGGATAAGTCATTTTAAGAGCGTTAAGTGTCTTTTAAGGTCAATACAGCATACAGCGCGATTCACTAAGCAGTGAAAACAGCGTTGTATCGGCCTTAACAGGCATTTTTCTTGGCCTGTGAAAAAAATCCGCCCGATCAGGCAAAAAATTACAAATGCGGCTTTTTTTGCCAGTCAGCGGGATTCACTAAACAGCGCGATGTCAATCGTGCTTTAAAAGCCAGCCGGAAAAACGCGCCAGCTATAGGCTGGCGCAAAAAGATCTGAGATAGAAAAAAATCTTTCTTTACCTTTTTTCAGGCACACCATCCATACAACAGACCGGCGGATATCCCCAGGTTATTTTACTTTTACAGGTTTTTGATTTTTTTTTAATGTAATTGAATTATTTTTGAATGCACATTCATTGCCCCTGTATTTATGTATGTCTATCTATGGATAGACATACATTCAGGAACAATAAATGGTTGTTTTTGCAAATACTTATTTTTATGTATTGGTGTTTTCAATAGTTTATTTCAAGTGGTTGCTTGCTTTTTAATAGTGGCTTCTTTCTGGTAGTTAGATTTTTGTGATGGTGGTTACTTTGAGCTTTCATTTATTTCATAATAGTTTGGATTTGGTGTTTTAATTGTGAATTGTGGAATTGATTTTGGATTGGATTAATTGATTGTTGATAATTTATTCCTGTTACTTCTTGATTTGTTTTTATTTTCTGATTCTTTGGAATGCATTGGATCTTGTTTGTAATTGTTTCTTTTAGGTTGGGCATTGACTTGCATAGTGTTAAATGACACACTGTGCCATTTAATTTTTTTATTGGCATTTGTTATCTATTTAATTGGCTATGTGATGTATTTTAATCTTGCTATGTGCTGTGTTTTATTTTGAGATGTGCTGTGTTTTATTTTGAGATGTGCTGTGTTTTATTTTGAGATGTGCTGTGTTGTATTTTATTATGTGTTTATTTTGCTATGTGCTGTGTTGTATTTTCCTATGTGATGTTTTTTAGTGGGCCTGTTTTTTAATCCTTACCTATTTCATTCTATATTGGTTAATCATGCCCAATATTATATGGGCATGATTTACCCACTGTACAAATTAATGGGTGAAGGTTGGGGGTAGTTGCCTGGGGAGGGTGGTTAGGCCTCCTGGGTGGGTAGTGGCAGAGGGTGGGTTAAACTCTTAATTACTTTTGTGGTTATTAACCGCTAAGGTGATTAAGGGGCTAGGGGATATTAGAATGTATTTTGCTATGTATTTTTCTGGTAACGGAGGACAGGGACCTGCAGAATCCTGATGAGGACGCCCTTCATATTGCCTGGGGTAAGTCGAACTGTATTTATTTACTTTATTTATGCTGGCTAATGTGTTTAAAAATGGGCAAATAATCTAATATCTATATCTGAATAATAGTTATTTTGCCCATTAATATACTGTATGTGTTTGTTGGGGGGGGGATTGATTTAAATGTAGGACATGTTTTATTTTTTAACATACAGGATTGGTACCGCAGGGCAGCGGGGACCCACGGAGACCACCTGAGGACCCCGGACACCCACGGGTACCACCTGAGGACCCCCGGATGGCCACGGGTACCACCTTCAAACCCACGGGGGACACCTGCAGGGAAGAACCCAGACCCCTGTGGGAACCTCCCAAGGGCCCCAAGCCCCCAGACACCTGTGGGGATGACCCAGGGACCCCCAGACACCTGCCGGGACCATACGTGGACCCCATTGGGGCCCACAGGGACACACGGGTACCACCTGGAAGCCTACAGAGCCTAGAGGGGACAACCAGAGGCCCCCAGACTCCAGTGGGCACCCCCTGGGGTGCACTGTGGCTCCTGTAGACACACGTCGGGACCACCGGGGACAAGTGTCAGTCTGTGGTAATAATCCTGTGGGTAAAATAATAAATCATGTTTCTATGGGGGGCACAGGGTGGGTGGGTTGTGTATTGTTTATTAAATATGGTAATGTTTATTGTGGGCCTAGGAATGTGAGTAGTGGGGCTGTTATGTGTATTGTTTTTATTGTGGGTAGCGGGGGTGGGTGTAGGGGGTATTGTCCCCAAGGATAGGTGGTTAGGCCTACAGGGTGGGTAGTGAGGGAGGGTGGGGTAACCCCTTAATTACTATAACACTAAGGTGATTAAGTGGTTAGGGGACATTAGATTGTCTCTTTTTATTCTTCTGTATTGCTTGTAGTGATGGAGGACATGGACGGTGATGAGGACGCCTTCATCGTGGCAGTCTGGCTGGGGTGAGTGCAAGATTTATTTACTTTATTTATGCTGCTTAATATATTTTTAATGGGCAAATGCACTATTATCTATTATCCATATTATCTATATTATCATATGGATAATAGTAATTTTGCCCATTATTGTACTGTATGTGTTAGGGGGGGGAGCAGGTGCATTTATTTAAAAGTATTTATTTATTTATTTTATTTTTGGAGGGCACAGGATTGGTACCGCAGGCAAGCGGGGACCCCTGGAAACCTGCGGGGAACACCACCAGCCTATAGTATAATTTCTCTGCATAAAAAATATAAGATATTTGATGTACTGTATGTTAGGGGGGTATAGGGTTTGTTGGGGGCACAGGGGGTGGGTGTGTTGTGTATTGCAATGTTTATTGGGGACAATTGTCCCCAATTAACATGCTATTGTGCCTTAACCCCTTCATTGCCTTAGCAGATAGCCGCTATTCTGTCTTTCTCTCTCACTTGAATCCTGGCTATCTTTCTTTCTCTCCTCAGACTCCCCTGTTCCTCTCATTGGGACTTCAACAGCCATATTGATGACCCTTCTCTCCCTTGGGCCTCCCGTTTTCTCTCTCTAACCTCTTCTTTTGGCCTTCAACAGTGGACTGCCATCAGCACCCACAAGTATGGCCACTACCTTGGCCTTGTTTTTACTAAAATCTTTTCTCTCTCTCTGACTTCTCCATATCCCCCCTTCCTCTCTCTGACCATCATCTCATTTTCTCTCTCTCGCTTCTCCCCTTCTCCAGCTACATCTACACCTCATTTCTGCAGATACCTGAGCTCTATTAACCGATTAACCTACCAGCTTTTAATTCCACTTTAAGCTTCTCCCTCTCCTCTCTCAGTCCTGCTCTAGACCCTTACAACCTAGTCAGGAACTTCAACTTTGCCCTATCCTCCTCTCTTAATCTACATGTCCCGCTTTCTCTCTGCCGCCCTCTCCCTTCTAACCCTAGACCCTGGCTAAATTCCCACACGCGCATGCTGCGTTCCTCCACTCATTCCTCTGAACACCTCTGGAGGCAATCTCATACTCAAACAGACTTCCTTCACTACAAATTATGCTATCCTATTTCAACTCTGCCCTTTTTCAGGCTAAACAAACATACTTTTCTTCACTAATCAACAAACACAAATCTAACCCACGCCAACTTCTCTGTCTTTGACTCGCTACTCAGACCACCTTCAGCTGCCTGTTCTTTCTCCATCTCACCTCAGGACTTTGCCGACTATTTCAAGAAAAAGGTGGAATCCATACATCAGGACATCCTTCCATCCTACACCACTTCCTAACTCTATGCCCGCCTTCCGGGCTCTTTTTCCGCTGTCACAGAGGAGGATGTGTCATTGTTGATCTCCTCTTCTCCCCCTACCAATTGCCCTCTTGAACCCATTCCCTCCCATATCCTAAAACACTGTACTCATACTATAATCCCTATGCTCAGGCACATTTATAACTCCTCCCTCTACTCTTGTACCTTTCCCTCCTCCTTCAAACATGCAAAAGTCATACCATTACTCAAAAACAACAAGCTGGACCCTACCTGTCTTTTTAACTATCTGCCTGTCTCCCTGCTGCCTTTTTCCTCTAAACTCCTTGAACATCTTATATTCTCTCACTTGCTCCATTTTCTCAGCACCTATTCTCTCCTAGACCCTCTACTATATTGCTTCTTCACTGCTCCACTGAAACAGCCCTCGCTCAAATAACTAATGACCTTTATGCTGCCAAAGACATAGTCATTACACTCTGCTAATATTACTCGACCTCTCTGCAGCGTTTGATACTTAAGTATGTGGGCAATGTTTCATATCCTCTTCTCCTTTACATTCTCCATACTCTTGGTTTTCGTAATTGAGCTCTTTCCTGAATCTCCACTTACCTTTCCCATCATACTTTCAGTGTCTCTTTTGCTAACATCTCCTCCTCCTCTATCGATCTCTCTGTGGGGGTACCCCAGGCTCTGTCCTGGGACGTCTCCTCTTTTCTCTTTACACACTCTCTCTAGGTGACCTGATCACATATTATGAATTATTTAAATATTACCTCTATGCTGATGACTCACAAATTTACTTTTCAGCCCCTGACCTTACTCCTGCTGCACAGACCAAAGTTTCTAAATGTCCCTCTGCTATATCATCCTGGATGGCCCTCCACCGACTTAAACTAAACATGGCAAAACAGAGCTCCTCATATTTTATCCAAAACTAGTGCTACTACCTCCTTCCACATTACTGTTGGAAGTACTGTCATACACCCAGTAGAACAAGCACGCTGCCTAGGGGTCACACTCGACTCCTCTCTCACATTCTCCTCTCAAATTCAAAAGGTATCTAAAACCTGTCACTTTTTCCTCCGCAATATTATAAAGATATGCCCTTTTCTTTGTTGCTTGACTGCTAAAACTCAGACACAGGTCCTCATTCTCTATCGTCTCGATTACTGTAAAATCGTGCTCTCTGGCCTTACCCTTTACAAGTATTTCCACATTATATTAAGCAAGCCAATGGATTGTAAACCTCTCACAACATTCCAGATCACTGTGTGTGTGTCACTGTGTTTGTGGGTCACTGTGTATGTATAACTGTGTGTGTCACTGTGTGGATTTGTGTCACTGTGTGTGTGTCACTGTGTGTGTGTCACTATCTGTGTGTGTCACTGTGTGTAGGTAACTGCGTGTTACATTGTGTATGTCACTGTGTGTGTTTGTATGTCACTGTGTGTGTCTCACGATGTGTGTGTCTTACTGTGTGTGTCACTGTGTGTGTGTCTGTGTCACTGTGTGTGTTTTACTCTATGTGTGTGTGTCACTGTTTGTGTGTGTGTATCACTGTGTGTGTCACTGTGTCACTGTGTGTGTCACTGTGTGTGTGTGTGTCATTATGTGTGCCATTGTGTGTGTCACTGTGTGTGTGTCACTATGTGTGATTGTCACTGTGTGTGTGTCACATTGTGTGTGTCTTACTGTGTAGTTGTGTGTGTGTCACTGTGTGTGTCTCATTGTGTGTGGGTTTGTTTGTGTCACTGTGTGTGCACGTATATTAGAAGGGAGGTTATTGAGTGTGGGGAGGGGAGGAAAATACATGATGGTGGGAGTGGTGGGGGTGTAAGAGAGCGGGAGGAAGGAAAAGGTGATGGGGGAGTGTAAGAGTGGGCTGAGAGTGAGGAGGTGTGTGAAAAGGGGTGGTGTAAGAGAAAACAGGGGGATTTTCAAAAGACCACCGATACGTGGTAGGGGACCCCGGTGGAAATGTTAGTCCAGGGCCCGGGAAATCTGTCTGCAGCCCTGCATGCACCTATGCTGTGTAGGCCCCCTCTGGCAGGCCTCTAGCAGGCCCCCTTCCTCCTCCAAGGCTCCCCCTCTCTACCCCAGACGCACATACTGTACAATTACCCCCATGCCCATACCTCCTTCTCCCTCTCAGGGCACATAACTGCTCCCCTCTCAAGGCACAGAAGTATACCCTCCAGACACATAACTATACAGATGCAGCCTTTGGAGGAGGTGCTTGATATTCCTGACAAACATTCACCATGGAGCGAAACGCACATCAGATCTCATGTTGTCATTATAGCATCATACATGTAAGCACTGTATTTAGTTAATTTTTGTCTACATGTGGTTTCCTGGTACACTTTAAGGATGGTCATCTCTGATAATTAGCAATCAATTAGAAGTAAAGTAAGGTGATCTTTAGTTGAATATAGTGTTACTATTGGTCAATCAAGGGAATGTGGGGGAGTGAAAATTGACTCCTGTCAACACACTACTGTATAATAGCTATATAATTCACTAAACCAATACATTGTACAGAATGTGGAAGGCTGAGAGTTAGCACTCTGTTACATTAAGAATAGCTTATGTAAAGAGCTGTCTTAATAAATTAGCAGACTAACACACTATTTAGTGGGCACAGCAAGGCATAACTGATTATCCTCCTTTAGGAAATGTGTGGCATAAACCTTTAGCACAGAGATATAATGTATGTGCCAGTTAATTATTGCAAGAATGGTTGACAGAAATAACTATTGGGAATGAGTGATACATATGGTATACATTTCTTGAAATACTGCATCTACGTACATACTGTAAGCAGTGGACGAAGTGCTTTATGTGTGATACCTTTTCATTTCTTGAGACTATGCAATAGTCAATTTCTGCACTAATATCTAAAGCAGCAGTCATATTTTTTCTATAATGTTTTACCTAATTGGAACCAGTGGGTCAACCAGTTCTGAACCTTTTTATTTTCAGTTCTGGGGATGGGTAACCAAGATAACTACCGCTGTACTCACCGGTACCAGTGCTCCCTCCGGGGGAAAAATCATACCGCCAAAACTTAAGGGATCCACCAGCCAATAAGAAGACAAAATGGTATCACTTTCGGCTACCTCTAGGTCATAAGCTGAAAACATATTTAATTCTCCATGAGAAGCACTGGGACATTAAAATGTAATTATCTCAGAAGGTCCCCAGAGCTGAAAAAAATCAGGATCAGCCTGGTTACAATTATGTAAAAATAAAATAGTTTACATATTTCCGAGTATTTCTACTTGAAAATGTTTAAACTGGAAGTAACTCATATACATAGACACATAGGGCCTCATTCTAATAGCTTCGATAATTGCATTTTCTCGCAATTTCTGGCTCCTGGCCAAACACATCATGCAAGAGTTTGCGATTGTAATCTCAAACTTCAAAAAAGGGGGGGGAGGGATAGGGAGTGATCAACTAAATTATACTAATTGTAATGTAGATGAATAATATATATATATCGATAATTGTCAGAAACAATAGGTGCGACTGTGAATTGAAGTGAACCAGGGAAACAAAGGAGTACAAAAATGTTTGTGCTCCAAAAGAAAATTCACTTATGTGCACACTATGTAAGTATAAAATGTAACTTTTAATAGGTGTACTTAAAACATATATTACCGTAACACTAAATGTAATAAACCTTAAAAATAAATTAAATGATATGCACACATGCAACAGAGTTAGCCTCGCATATATGTAGGTAAGTTCCAGTATATTATTATAACTGAAACCTGGGAGGCTGAACAAAGTGCAACCAGGCAAGGTGAGTCAGAGTGACCAGCGATTGCAATCACTAGCACAGTAAGTAAACAGCCAACAAGCTGTGGCAGAGATGCGGCTACAATATATCCATAGATTGTGATAGTAGTATCAATAGAGCCAGCTCTGCCAACTACACTGTTGTTATATATTTGGCTATGCTAGTGAAAATAAAATGCCCAACACTTGCAATCACCAGCACAGTGAGTGATTAGTCAGAAGCTACAGCAGGGATACGGCTACAGTGTGTCCATAGACAATGATAGTACCCATAAAGCCAACCCTGCTAGCTACACTGTTTTTATATATTGGCTATGCTGGTGAAAAAACTGGTTACTAGCGCACTATATTAAAACAACCCCATAACAGGGGCTGATGACATGATAACGCGTCCAACGCGCGTTTCCATCCTACTATGGAGCTTCGTCAGGGACAATTTTGCATGGGAGGGGAAGCGGAAGCTATTTAAATGCTCAAGTCGTCGTGGCGACGGGTAGACTCATCGCTATAGCGCACGCGCGAGGCGCGCCTGCATAGCTGCATAAACCACAAAGATTTACCTACATTAACATGCCGATGGCAGAAATCCTACAGGTCATATTAGTGCTGGGACCTAAAGCAAGCATTCTGGCTGAAAAAGAAGACACCGGAGAGCGGCACCGATCGCGGGAGGTTACTGCGCATGCGCAGGGTAATACACTCATTTACCAACATTGCTAGCCCTGCGCATGCTCGAAATCGGCTCCAGTTGTCTCTGTGCATGACCGGACTGTTGGCTCTTACAGCCAGTGAGTCCGTGTCAAAGCACATGCTTACTCAAACATAATATATCTTGCTATATAGGCAGCTTTGCGCATGTGTGAGTCAACATAATTTTCACTCCACATCTCAATGTTTGTATTGCGCATGCCTAGAGTGATATAAAAATGAAGTGCCCTAAGCAAGGTCCCATTGCATATTCTTGCCAAAACCAGCAAAAAATGAACATAAGTAGGATTGATGATCAATGCAGCAAAAACCCTCCAATGGAATCATGTCGACAATACAGTGCCAAAAAATAAAATGAATTAAACACTAAATATTGAACACACAACTGAAAAATTATCATTAATTATCATAATGTATGTTGTGTGATTGGTTGTTACACATATCAATAAACCCATAATATAATAAAAATGGGTTTATCTGAAAGGTAATATAGTCAATGATTCTAAATAGAATTGAAAATAATCTAATAATATATAACACGATCATGGTTGTGATATCCAAGCTCTGTGGCAGAACTACTCTGAGATAGGTCAACAGTGATGTAAATCAGCTAAATATGAGTATCATGTACGGGTAGTAAAGGGTACTGGTAACAGCATGAATGGGTGTTCCGAAGTGGGGTGGGCAAGACAGCTAGGCAATCATGGAGATCAGATAAAGGGAGTGAATGTGAATCCTTCATTGAGTCCGTATGGACTCCTGGTCTTCAGTTTGTAAATCCACTCAGCCTCAATGCGTAGTAGCATCTGGTCTACATTACCACCTCTTGCTGGGCACCTAATTTGATAGATGCACATAAACTTGAGGCTATTAACATCTCCATCATGATAATGCATGACGTGTCTAGCTACTGGTGTTTCTGCAGCATGTTTGATTGAATTAATATGTTCAAGTATGCGTCTACGCAATTGCCTATTAGTCTTGCCCACATACCTTTTCCCACATTTACAAATAAAAAGGTAGACGACGTTAGTTGTTCTACAATTAAAGAAACTGTCGACACTAAAGTGCTGTGTGTTATCATAGTTTTTCAACGTCTTAGTGGTGATTGCAAATTTACACGCCTTGCACCCCTGACACCGATACATCCCCTTAATCGGCCTCAGCCAAGTCTCTACTCGGGCGCGCTGATAATGGCTATGTATAAGTTTGTCACGTAGATTTTTTGATCTCCTACTAGTGATATTAGGTCTAGGTCCAATAGCTTTAGCCAAGTCACCGTCGGATAAAAGAAGGTGCCAATGGCGGGCAAAGATTCTTTTAATCACCCACCATCTTTCATTGTAGGTACCGATGCATCTTATGATGTTGTCCTTCTTTTTAGGTGTATTGGAGGACAAGAGAGAATCTCTATCACTATGTAATGCTCTGTGATAGGCACGATTGAGTGTCTTCATTTTATACCCACGACTAAGGAACCGATCACGTAGTTCTTTGGACTGGAGAATAAATTGCTGAGTAGTGGAACAATTCCTGCGTAAAAGCAGGTATTGTCCAGTCGGAATACCTGAAATGAGGCTGGCCGGATGTTGGCTTTGTGCCAACAGCAAGCTGTTTGTAGCTGTAGTCTTCCTGAACACTTTGGTTTGGATATTCCTGTCGCAATCGACGTATATATCCAAGTCCAGGAAGGTAATTGAAGTGTTACTACAGACAGTTGTCAGTCTCAAATTCAGAGTATTCTTGTTTAGAAGTGCAATGAACTCAAGTAAACAGTCTTGTGGGCCGTCCCATAGCAAGAGGATATCATCTATGTATCTGATCCATAATAGGATATGGTCAGTATACATACAGTAGATAGTTCCTCCTTGAACACGTGGACATATTCCCACCAGCCCAGGTACAGATTCGCATACTGCTGCGGCACAGTTTATTCGAGCATTTGCCCGTTCTGTGCCGCAGCAGTAGCCTGGCGCGCGCCCGAGTGTGACGGGCGCGCGCCGAAGCAGCGGAAGAGCGCCCTCCGATCGGGGCGCTCTCCCTACCGCTGCCGGGTCCGCCGGGTCCCCCGGAACCCCCTGCCGCTGTCCCGCGATCGCGGGACACCAGGGCTCCCTCGGGGAGCCCCTGGACACGCGTGCAGGGGGCGCACGCTCCCGATGACGCGTGACCGCGCGTCTATGACGCGCGGCACACCGAGGGGCGGCCACTAGCAAGCCGGGAGATTTCCCGGCTTGCGGTACCGACCACACTTCAATAAAGTGTGTCGGTAGTGTATGTAGGGGCACATGCTGTGCCCATTGCTGTACCCTGGGTCTGGTGGTAGTAAGTCCCATCAAATATAAAGTAGTTGTGGGTAAGCACGAAGCGGAGTAGGTACAGAATAAACATGTTATGTCTATTGAATCTGCAGTCCCTTGTTGTAAGGAAATGATTAACAGCATTGAGACCATTCTCGTGGATAATGGAGGTATATAAAGATTCAACATCTAAGCTCACGAGAATGGTCTCAGTGGAGATGTTAACACCATTGAGTTTTTTAAGGGTGTCTTTTGTGTCTTGCATATAAGATGGTAAACTTAAAACAAAGTCTCTAAGGACCTTGTCCAAATATATGCTGCTCCCTTCAGACAGACAATTATTCCCTGATACAATAGGGTGACCTGGGGGTGACTTTAATCTTTTATGCACTTTGGGCAGAGTATAAAATGTCGCCACTGTCGGTGATTTAGGGTACATAAAGTAATATTCTTGTCTGCTTATCATATCCCTATCAAGGGCTTCTTGCAGTATAGACAATAGATCTTGTTTATAACTAGAAGTTGGACTGTTCTCCAAGATCTCA
Organism: Ascaphus truei; assembly: GCF_040206685.1. Lineage (NCBI taxonomy): Eukaryota > Metazoa > Chordata > Amphibia > Anura > Ascaphidae > Ascaphus > Ascaphus truei. The sequence continues at coordinate 159,080,851 of NC_134484.1, forward strand.
TAACAATCCTTGTCACTCAATAATCTCTTGTTTTCTTTGACATATGCATCGGTATCCTGGATTACAATTTTGCCACCCTTATCGGATGGCTTAATCACAAAAGATGTTTCACACATAAACTCTTTTAATCCCTTTCTTTCCTCCATAGTGATGTTATTAATGGATTTACAGTGTTCTGGAACAGCTTCCAGATCCCTTGTCACACAGGAAATAAATAACTCAACTGCTGGACAAATGTTCATAAGAGGAGTAAAATGACTTTTGTTCTTGAGATGAGTGAATGGTCCAGTAATCTCCGTGTCTGTGGAGACATTTTGTTCCAACAGATGTATTACATCATCAAGATTCTGTTTCTCTGGAGCACTTAATCCAGCAGTGAGTTCAGTATCATTTGCTCTTTTGGAATGAAATTTGTGTAATACAGGCATACCCCGCTTTAAGTACACTCACTTTAAGTACACTCGCGAGTAAGTACATATCGCCCAATAGGCAAACGGCAGCTCGCGCATGCGCCAGTCAGCACGTCCTGAACAGCAATACCGTCTCCCTACCTGTACCGGATCTGTGAGCAAGCGGGGAGACTATAGAGCCTGTTACACATGCGTTATTTACATCAGTTATGCACGTATATGACGATTGCAGTACAGTACATGCATCGATAAGTGGGAAAAAGGTAGTGCTTCACTTTAAGTACATTTTCGCTTTACATACATGCTCCGGTCCCATTGCGTACGTTAATGCGGGGTATGCCTGTAGTAGTTTCCTACCAAAAAGATTTAAATCTTTCACCCATTCGAACAAATTTAAATCAGAGGTAGGTGAAAAAGAAAGCCCTTTTCTAAGTAATGTGAGTTGTTAGTCACTAAAAACATGGCTGGAAAGATTGTATATTTGCATAGCATCTGTAGGGCAGGTGGTGTCTACTAAGTCGGGGCCAGAGGGTTCTTGTTTCCCCTTAGGCTTCTTTTTTCCCCTACGGGATTTACGTTTTGCTGGGCCTGTGCTAAAAAACCCACCTTATTACTTTTGGGGTTCTTCCTACCACGACCACTAGATTGACTTGGTAGTCTTAGGCCTGACTGTTCGCCCTCAGACACATCAGTCTCAGATGAGGAGTACCCCGAGAAGTTGCCCCTTCTCCTAGACCTTGTAGGAAACTTATACACTGTGCCCTGTTCATAATCATTGCTACCACGAAGGAACTTGATGTGTTTCCTTTCCTTTAAATCTCTCCTAAATTTCTCCATGTTTATTTCTAGCTGACGTTCCATATCCTCAAATTCCTGTAACTTATTGAACTTGTAAAGATCTTTGAGACTAGTGTCTAGTTCATTGTTAGTCACATCTAAGCGAGCCTATTCGTGTTCTATCAGCATGGTCATCAGTTCGTTTGAGCAGTTCAATAAAGTATCTTCCCATTTTTTAATAAACTCAGTTGAGGTAATATAGTAGGCAGGACTCAACTTCACTCTCAAGCCACGTGGGATCATACTAGTATCAAGGTATTTCTGCAAGCTAGTGATCTCCAACAAGACCTGAGACTGAGTCCGTAATATGACCTGTAGGATTTCTGCCATCGGCATGTTAATGTAGGTAAATCTTTGTGATTTATGCAGCTATGCAGGCGCGCCTCGCGCATGCGCTATAGCGATGAGTCTACCCGTCGCCATGACGACTTGAGCATTTAAATAGCTTCCGCATCCACTCCCATGCAAAATTGACCCTGACGAAGCTCCATAGTAGGAGGGAAACGCGCGTTGGATGCTTTATTATGTCATCAGCCCCTGTTATGGGGTTGTTTTAATATAGTGCGCTAGTAACCAGTTTTTTCACCAGCATAGCCAATATATAAAAACAGTGTAGCTAGCAGGGTTGGCTTTATGGGTACTATCATTGTCTATGGACACACTGTAGCCATATCCCTGCTGTAGCATCTGACTAATCACTCACTGTGCTGGTGATTGCAAGTGTTGGGCATTTTATTTTCACTAGCATAGCCAAATATATAACAACAGTGTTGTTGGCAGATCTGGCTCTATTGATACTACTATCACAATCTATGGATATATTGTAGCCGCATCTCTGCCACAGCTTCTTGGCTGCTTACTTACTGTGCTAGTGATTGCAATCGCTGGTCACTCTGACTCACCTTGCCTGGTTGCACTTTGTTCAGCCTCCCAGGTTTCAGTTATAATAATATACTGGAACTTACCTACATATATGCGAGGCTAACTCTGTTGCATGTGTGCATATCATTTAATTTATTTTTAAGGTTTATTACATTTAGTGTTACGGTAATATATGTTTTAAGTACACCTATTAAAAGTTACATTTTATACTTACATAGTGTGCACATACAGTAAGTGAATTTTCTTTTGGAGCACAAACATTTTTGTACTCCTTTGTTTCCCTAATCTCAAACTTGCATTTTTTATAAAATAATTTCATCAGAGCTATAGAAATTTGATTTGATCCCAAGGCTGGCGAGAAGGGATCAGAAAGCAGGACCACATGGTATATCTCACAATCCCATTGGTTCCTGTACCATGCGTATTAATGACCTTGAGGTTTGCATCGAGTGCAAAGTCTCCATCTTTGCTGATGATACTAAATTGTGTAAGGTAGTTGAATCAGAGCAGGATGTAATTTCTCTCAAGAAGGACTTGGGGAGACTGGAAACTTGGACATGGATTTTGGCAGATGAGGTTTAATACAGATAAATGTAAGGTTATGCATTTGGGATGCAAGAATAAACAGGCAACTTACAAATGAAATGGGGATAAATTGGGGGAATCCTTGATGGAGAAGAATTTGGGAGTGCTTGTAGATAGCAGGCTTAGCAATAGTGCCCAAAGTCATGCAGTAGCTGCAAAGGCAAACAAGATCCTATCTTGCATTAAACGGGCAATGGGTGGAAGGAAAGTAAACATAATTATGCCTCTTTACAAAGCATTAGTAAGACCATACCTTGAATATGGAGTACAATTTTGGGCACCGCTCCTTAGAAAAGACATTTTGGAACGAGAGAGTGCAGAGAAGAGCCACCACATTAATAAAGGGGATGGACAATCTAATTTATGAGGAGAGGCTAGCTAAGTTAAATGTATTTACATTAGAAAAGAGGCGTCTAAGAGGGGATATGATACAGTAACTATATACAAATTTATTCGGGGACAGTACAAGTAGCTTTCAAATTAAGTATTCATCCCAAGGGCAGTACAAAGGACTAGGGGGCATCCCTATAGGTTGGAGGAAAGGAGATTTCACCATGGACATCTTTTTAGAAAGGAAAGGTATACAGGGATATACCAAATAAGTAAACATTGGAAGAATGTTGATCCAGGGATTAATCCGATTGAGAATTTTTGGAGTCAGGAAGGAATTTATTTTTCCCCTTATGAGATATCATTGGATGATATAACAATGTTTTTTTTTGTTTGCCTTCCTCTGGATCAATAAGTAAGTATAGATATAGTATAAAGTATGTTATATCTGTTGTCTAAATTTAGCATAGGTTGAACTTGATGGACATTCTGCTTTTTTCAACATCATCTACTATGTAACTATAAAACTATGTGTTTAATCGGCTCATGCTGTGTTAGTGACTTAGATAAGTGGCTGGGAATGCAGCAGATTTATAGCTAATATGTAACATTATGACGGATATTTCATGTTATCTGGCAGTGGATATATAACATTGTTGCAATGATAGGAGATCTGGCACAACAAATGGTTGAAGTACTGGCAGTATGATCATTTTCACTCGATGATTCTTCATATAAACTTGTTAGAGAAACTATTCATGCATAATAAATCATCCGTTATAATAAAAAAGTTGCAAAAAGATATGTGAAAAATCATTTTATGCCACAAACAAATGCAAGCGTTATTAATGTGTCCTAGACAACTCTTACAATACAAAAACATGATGTCTGTTTGTATGCAGTTTAAATGTTTTCATAAAAGTGCACATTTATACTGTAAGTAACATGACATATCTACTTATTTTACAGATGTTGACATCTCCATACTACAGACAGAAGATCATATGAATGGAAGTATACAAACACAGAAAAAGTTACACCTTTTATATACAGCCGCGGCTAAACTTAATCTAACGCTTACCCGTTTTTTTTTTCACCTTTTTTTATTCCGGCCGGCTGTGTGCGGCCGGTTCTCTAATCAGCGCCTAATGGCGCTGAATAATAGAACCGCCTGCGGCGCTGGAGAGAAAAAAAAAAGCCTGCATCTTAACGCATTTGAAAATTAACCGCGGAGGCGGCCGCCGTAGACTAAGGGCGGCCGCCACTGTATACTTTACACATGCTGTAAACATGATTTAGACACTTGGCTACATTATGTTGGGACAAGTGCTATGAGACACAGTATACTGTAGATGATAATTGGAGGTTATATGTGTAAGCAACTGTTATATTTTTCACAACTCTCGACATTTTTTTATTTATAAAACAAATGATTATCCTCATTTTTAATTAATGAGACATTTAAAAAATACTGTTGTGAAAATTACAATAAAATGTGTACTAATGTAATTATATTGATTGTATCGGTGTGCAATTTTTCTGATAGCTCATGAACCTGACCCTCAATCGATATCGGCTGATGACCTCTGCCTCAGTTATCCCCTCTAGGGAGCATCTTTCCCTGAAATGTCAGACACGCAATTCCCATCCTACATGGAAATCCAACTTCCTCACTCTCCTCACTCTCCTCACTCTCCTCACTCTCCTCACTCTCCTCACTCTCCTCACTCTCCTCACTCTCCTCACTCTCCTCACTCTCCTCACTCTCCTCAATTGTAGTTGAGCCCTCCGCCTCACACAAAATGCTGCCAAACCCAAATTTGCAATGACATCAATTTTGCTTGGAAGGTAAGTGTTTCCTTGGTATCCTTTAAATAGGCAGTCTAATAAGCCACATGATTGTAAATGAGGGCACCTGTGTAGTCTTGTACAGTATGTAGTATTACATAGTATTTACAACATTTGTATTGTAGTAATCCAAGCAGTCATTATAGTTTGATTCAAATGTGTTAAACACATAATAGAAGGTGAGGTAATCAGAAAAAAACACCATTAATTAATCCACTGTCAAAGCGATGATGCAACACAATATAAATAATAGTTGTTAAAAATCAGACAATCATGACATTTGTAGCTAACTTGTTGATTCAGGAAGGTGTTAAATCTCAAGAAGTACTTGGTTGTTTCTAGAGAGGGGTGGCAGAAGGTTATATTTGTGTCCGGGTGGTTGTTTTGTGATCAAAGGAGGATTGTTGTTTAATTAACCCCTTCATAACGTTTGCGGTTAGACTATCAAGTCATAAAATGGATGTTATTCAATTGTGATTAATTTGGATTCAAATAATACAAGGAAAGCAAAAAGAAGGAGGAAAACACTCTTGCGACTGTCTGATAGAAATTGGGGTGCTTGAGCTAATAACCTATGAGGCAAGGAAACCTATCAAGAAAAGATTAGAATGAAAAGAAGGCCCCTATTGTAGCACTCCAATAAATGTAATGATGTGTTTGTTAAAAAAATAAACTTTAATAGTATTATAATATAAAATAAAGGTGGACTAACCAACAAAAAATATTAGATAATATTATATATATTATATATATATATATATATTTCACCTTGCAATTAATGCATCTCAGCACTACCCTATTTCCTCGATTCTAAGACGCCATCGATTCTAAGACGCCATCGATTCTAAGACGCACCCTTGATTTAATAAAAAAAATTGGGAACAAAAACCCACTATACTAAATGTGCAGAATTTTTTTTCTGGGGGGATTGAGAGGGGAGAGAGAGGGAGGGGGGAGAGAGAGGGAGGGGGGAGAGAGAGGGAGGAGGGAGAGAGAGGGGGGATGGATGGGGGGAAAGAGAGAGGGGGGAGAGAGAGGGAGGGGGGAGAGGGAGAAGGGGGAGAGGGAGAAGGGGGAGAGAGAGAGGGAAGGGGGAGAGAGAGAGGGAAGGGGGAGAGAGAGAGGGAAGGGGGGAGAGAGAGAGGGAAGGGGGGCGAGAGAGAGGGCATGGGGGAGAGAGAGAGAGGGAAGGGGGAGAGAGAGAGAGGGAAGGGGGGAGAGAGAGGGATGCGGGGGAGAGACAGAGAGGGAAGGGGGGAGAGAGAGAGGGAAGGGGGGAGAGCTAGAGGGAAGGGGGGGAGATAGAGGGAAGGGGGGGAGAGAGAGGGAATGGGGAGAGAGAGAGGGAATGGGGAGAGAGAGAGGGAAGGGGGAGAGAGAGAAGGGGGGGAGAGAGAGGGAAGGGGGGGAGAGAGAGGGAAGGGGGGGAGAGGGAAGGGGGAGAGGGAAGGGGGTGAGAGAGAGGGAAGGGGGAGAGAGAGGGAAGGGGGGATAGAGAGAGGGAAGGGGGGAGAGAGAGAGAGGGAAGGGGGAGAGAGAGAGAGGGAAGGGGGAGAGAGAGGGAAGGGGGAGAGAGAGAGAGGGAAGGGGGGAGAGAGAGAGAGGGAAGGGGGGAGAGAGAGAGTGGGAAGGGGGGAGAGCTAGAGGGAATGGGGGAGAGAGAGGGAAGGGGGAGAGAAAGAGGTAATGGGGAGAGAGGGAAGGGGGGGAGAGAGAGAGAGGGAAGGGGGGGAGAGAGAGAGAGAGGGAAGGGGGAGAGCTAGAGGGAAGGGGGGAGAGAGAGTGAAGGGGGAGAGAGAGGGAAGGGGGAGGGAGAGGTAAGGGGGGAGAGAGAGGGAAGGGGGGGAGAGAGAGGGAAGGGGGGGAGAGAGAGTTAAGGGGGGGAGAGAGAGGGAAGGGGGGGAGAGAGGGAAGGGGGGGAGAGAGAGGGAAGGGGGGGAGAGAGAGGGAAGGGGGGAGAGAGGGAAGGGGGAGAGAGAGGGAAGGGGGGAGAGAGAGAGGGAAGGGGGGAGAGAGAGAGGGAAGGGGGGAGAGAGAGGGAAGGGGGGGAGAAAGAGGGAAGGGGGGAGAGAGAGGGAAGGGGGAGAGAGGGAAGGGGGAGAGAGACAGGGAAGGGGGAGAGAGATAGGGAAGGGGGGAGAGAGAGAGGGAAGGGGAGAGAGAGAGGGAAGGGGGCGAGAGAGGGAGGGGGGAGAGAGGGAAGGGGTGAGAAAGAGGGAAGTGGTGGGAGAGAGAGGAAAGGGGGGGAGAGAGGGAAGGGGGGGAGGGAGAGAGTGGGAAGGGTGGAGAAAGAGGGAAGGGGGAGAGAAAGAGGGAAGGGGAGAGAAAGAGGGAAGGGGTGGATAGAAAGAAGGAAGGGGGGGAGAGAAAGAGGGGGAGAGAGAGGGGAGAGAAAGAGGGGGGGAGAAAATGGGAAGAGGGGGAGAGAGAGAGAGGGGGAAGGGGGAGAGAGAGGGGGAAGGGAAGAGAGAGAGAGAGAGAGAGAGAAGGGGGAAGGGAGGAGAGAGAGGGGGGAAGGGGGAGAGAGAGGGGTGGAGAGAGAGGGGTGAGGGGGGAGGAAAGAGAGAGGTGGGAGAGAGGGGGAGGGAGGGGAGAATGGAGGGAAGGGGGGAGAATTGAGGGAAGGGGGGAGAGAGATAAGAGGGGGAGAGAGATATGGGGGAAGGGGGAGAGATTGGGGGGAAGGGGGAGAGAGATAGGGGGAGAGAGAGAGAATGAAAGGACACACAGAGACACACAGAGACACACAGAGATAGACACACAGAGATAGACACAAAGAGATACAGTAGACACACACAGACACACACAGACACACACAGACACACACAGACACACAGACACACAGACAAACACACACCTCCTTCTGCACGTGCAGCTCACACAGAGATTTGACAGGGAGAGGAGGGGGGCTGCTGTTTCCGGTTGCAGTGAAGACAGAGCCGTGATCTCTCTGCACGGAGGGGAGGTGGGGGTCTGTGATCGCAGCTATGCTGTTTGCAGAACACAGACCGGCTGCATCTCCAGCATATCTCTCTGCACAAGGGGGAGGAGGGGGGCCTATGATCGCAGAAATTTTTGCTGCACACAGAAAACCGACAGGCATCTCCAGCAGCGCCCCCTGGCTGTTTTGTTTTCCTTTTTTTTCCAGTGCATCGATTGTAAAACGCAGACCTATTTCAGCCACGTGAGAAAGGGAAAAAACCTGTGTCTTACAATCGAGGAAATACGGTATATCATAATAGTGTAGCGTTCCAAAACGACTTGTAACGCAAAGGAGAGAAAAAAACAAAACATAGTGTAATCTGTAATACTGGATAGATGTTACTGCTATAAAAAGTGCACTTACAAGATATAAGTTCAAATAGGGCAAAACGAATAATATCAGCTTGAAGATAGCATCCTCACATCCAATCTTCTTATTGCCTAATTTGCTCAGCTGTACTCCCAGAGTTGATATAATAGTAAGGGATAAGGAAAAAGGAACGAAAGGGAGGGGTACACTCACATATAAAACAATTTATTGAGCTAAAACAGCAAGGATATATCCGTAACTTGAATACCACACTGGCGCTATCTCCTGCAAGAGATACTCTCACCGCTTCCTGGACGGATGTCCAGCGTCCTTTCCTCACAGTAATCACTGCCCACAGAATGTCCGTTTATCCCTAAACGATCCTCAGCAGTTGAAAAGGCGTCACGCATCCCTCACCGCCGGTATCTCCGCAGGCAAAGACTTCCGCGTCATGTGATTGCTCCTCTCGCGTCTCGCGAGATCTCCTAAGAGACTTGCAGGGAAGCTTCAGTAGTGGCTGCTTGTTCTAGCATGGCTTCACTCTGCTCTCCCCCCTACTAGTTTCACCGTCGGCTTCGTCAGGGGCATGTGTAACAGCTGCTAGCCCTTTCCCTATATATACCCTATATACTAATAGGCTAATTAACATGTATGAACTATAATGCACATCTCATATATATTAAAACACTGGGAATCTTCAGAACTAAGGCTACTATACAAAACAATATAAGCATATTCATACAGCACCAATTGGTATTTCGCTCCCTCTAAAAAACTTAATGCTTTTAACACCTACATCGATGTTAACAAATTTGTCAGGAAACTGATTTTAAAAAGTTTTTCCATCGTCGTGTAAATTCAGATCAGTACCCAGTCATTCCTAACAATTCAGAATATAAATACACAGTTTTAAAAACACAATCCAAATTCAACCCAACCTTTTGTAAAGGGAATTTTATTGAAACCTTTCAGTCATTGGTACTAGTTGACCTGGAAAAACTAGAGTTAAAACAAAAATTCAACTAAATTACAACATAACATGACTGTAGTTCAAAGAAAGGCACTCAAAGAGAATCAAGAGAATGAGCATATTGTTTTCCGAGCTTCGGACAAGGGTAGAGGCAACGTAGTGATGAATAGGGATAAATATTTGAAAGAAATATATAGGCTACTAGAAGATAATGATACCTATGTAAAATTAGATAAGAATCCAATGGAGGTGTTCTTGCAAGAACGTAATACTCTATTGTACAAAGGTAAACTTTTGGGGATACTTAATGATATAGAGTATTCTTTTGTGAACACTAAAGAACCAGTTATCCCCATATTACATATATTACTGAAAATTTATAAGGATATGATCAATCCCCCAGGATGTCCAATAGTGTCCGGGATTGATTCCTTAACATCTAATGTTTCCAGATACGTAGATATATTTCTCCAAGAACACGTCCTGAATTAAAATCTTACACAAGAGATACTGCACATATTTTGCAGAAGCTTGCAGAATTGCAATGGGAGGATAATGACATTCTTGTAACGAGTGACGTTACATCCTTATATACAGTACTGTAACAGAGCATGATGATGGCTGCACAGCAGTGAAGTATTTTATGGAGAACTATGGTGATCTTGAAATATTGCAGATAGATTTTCTTTTAGAATGTATCCTTTTTATTTTAACTCATAACTTTTTTCTTTTTGATAGCATGTTTTTCTTGCAGATGAAAGGTACAGCGATGGGGACCAAGTTTGCCCCAGGGTATGCTAATCTCCTGATGGGCTATTGGGAGGACCACTTTATATGGTCAAGAGCGGACTTTGGGGCTAGCTATATAGATGACATCCTGTTTATTTGGAGGGGGGATGTTGAATTTCTGGTTGCCTTTTTGATTTATCTCAATCAAAATCCATTCAATTTGTTTTTTACACCGTATATAGTAAAGAGCAGGTTGAGTTTTTAGATCTCATTATCTATGTAGACCAAGGGAATCTAGAAACCAAAACGTTCATTAAAACAGTAGAGAGACATAATTTTATACTAGCCAATAGTAACATCATCCTAATTGGCTTAGTAACGTTCCCTATGGGCAATTTCGCCGTTTGCGATTAAACTGTTCAAATATGGACGTATTTGAAGCTCAAGCTGAGGTTTTAAAAAACAAATTTAAAGATAAAAATTATAAACTGACGATTATTGATCGTGCTTATGAGAAATCTAAAGCGTACGGTCAGATCTGATCAAATATAATAATGCTTCTAGAACTATTGTGACAAACCATAGTGAATTTGCTTTTTTCACTCAATATAGTAGTCAATCTACAGAGGTCAAAAAGATACTGATAAAACACTGGGAGATTCTTACTAAAGATTCAATATTGCAAAACCTATTGCCAAAGTATCCGAAAATAATATTTACGAAGGATAAAAATATTAAGAACCAAATAGCCCCTTGCCAGATTAAAAATGTGGATAACAATAAGAATTGGCTGACTGCTACAAAAAGACCAATGTTTTTTTTTTAAATGTATGAAGTGTAGCAGTTGCAAAAGCAATACTTTGACAAGTGGTTCAGTTAAAGAATTTGTATCTCAACATACTGGTGCAAATTATAAGATCCAAAATGTCATATCCTGTGATTCAACATTCATGGTTTATCTTTTGATCTGTCCATGCAGTAAATATTATGTGGGACGGACCAAGAGAAAATTTAAAACACGAATGTCTGAACATATTAGAAATATCAGGATAGGTTTGGAGACACACAGTGTTTCAAATTATTTTAGGGTATGTCACAATAGAGATCCGACTGGTATAAAGTTCTTTGGTATTGACCTGTCTAAACAGCACTATAGAGGTGGAGACAGAGATTTATCCATTAATCGTTTAGAAACCACATGGATTTTTAAATTAATAACTTTGTCACCAAATGGACTGAATTTGGATATTGATTTAGCATCATTGTTATAGTTTTAGTGCAGTGTGTTTTTGTATGGTTTCATTAAACCATTATATTCTGGGTTGTTTTTATTTGTGAAGTTATGTTTACATTCTTTAGTTTATGAATCATATTTTATATTATTTGAGTTGATTCTTAAATTAATATATATGTATTATATTTTTTATATATACCAATTGGTGGTGCATGAATACATACATACATGTTAATTAAATGTAGGGATGCAGCAACCAGAGCACAGCCAGTGACATGGAGCAAAAATAATTAAAGAACTAAAATGTGCATCTACAGCCAGATTGAGATACAATATCCATTACAGGGCTGTATATTCATAGAAGAGTGAGGGAAAACAGAACCTTAAGTTACATTCAAACAGTGTAGCAGTGTAAAACCAATGAATGGTAAGAGGCATTTAAGGGCAAAGAATATGAGATCCATATAGCATAATCCATACATTTTAATTTTATTGCCCCCAATCATTCATAAGCAATGCTACACTGGCGACACACTTTATTCGAGCTTGGCTAGTCCCACGAATTCGGGTATACCCGGGTGTATTGAGGTTTGTGACTGTTTTCTGCCCGAGTACATTGAGTTATTTTCCAAGCAGGGATTGAAGCATTTTATTCCCGCTGGCTGCAATACTGCACAGTATATATATATAAACTGCATTACAATTCATGAATTTATGCCATCTGGTAGACACGCGAAGCATTGCAGCCTATTAAATCCTAATCATTATCATTTAACAGATCAGCCGCCCATCAGCCAGGCATGAACCCAGGCTGGGAAGGCAAATGCAACGGGGCTTGTCAGAGGTTAGGAGTGGCGCATTCCAGGTATCTGCCAGGTACATACCGGGTATTTGCTCGAATAAAGTGTGTCGGTGCAGTACACCTAACACAGAACACAAATAGTCAACATTGGTGATGATCTTTGTTTGAGAGAAACATTATAATCGAGAGAATATTACGTGTAGGAATATACATACACCTTTATATGGTAATAATGAATTCATAATGCATAAGATACTGTATCAATATGATAACAATTACTGCTTATATTTCAAATAAAGTGACTTAAATCCCAGTCACTATTGATCCCTAATGGTATCCTGGTTCTCAGTGAAAAGATCCAAAATGCTTCTCGTCTATCCAACAGCTTAAGCCTATCTCCCCCCCTTGGTAATACACGGACCTGCTCTATTCCCTGAAAGAGGAAATGATCAATACCACCCTTCGGACAGCTAGAAAAGTGTTTGGACACCGGATGGTTTAAATCCCTCTTCACAATAAGTCGAACATGCTCCATTATCCTAGTTTTAAGGCACCTGGTAGTTCTACCAACATATTGTTGCCCGCATCCACATGTCAGCAAATATATCGCAAATATAGAATTACAGTTTATGAAAGATTGAATTCTATATGTTGTTCCTGTAACAGTTTGATTCTGACACATTTTAGAGCAGATTTTACACCGGCTGCAAGCAAATGATCCCTTAGGCAATGTGGATGGAGCATCAAGCTTATATTTACTGTAAATAAACTAGGTGAAAGCTTGTTAGCTAAGGTCTGTGCTCTTTTGAACACTACGTTGGGTCCTGCAGAAACAAATGGTCTCAATATGGGATCCAATGAGAGGACACTCCAATGTTTCTTGAGTATAGACTTTATGGACTCTGCCTGTACACTTAAGGTTCTGTTTTCCCTCACTCTGCTATGAATATACAGCCCTGTAATGGATATTGTATCTCAATCTGGCTGTAGATGCACATTTTAGTTCTTTAATATTGGTACCAACTGACTGTACTATCTAAATGTCATTCTCATATACAACTTATAGCAGCATTAGTAGGGGTAGTGTTTTTAATTTAATTTTATTCATATAAGTAATTTTTTGTTATTTTTTTTCTGATTCTTTATGGTCCAATTTTGTGTTTTTATTTAGTTTGTCAATTGTTCATGTTTTGGGCACAAATAAAGTTTTTGTTTAAGAAAAAATACCATGCAGGCTGATCTGCTGGGACAATGGGGTTGCACATCGCGTCATTGCGACTCGCTTGACAGTCGCGTGCCGATGACCTCGCCCGCTTTGGCGTGGCGGATTCACCAGGTATGTATAAAATGCTTGTTAATCAGCTACCTTATACACCTTGACAAAGTGCTTCGGCATGAAATGCGTAGGTGGTGCGTTCATGTAGCTCCTGCTTGTTGAAGTCTGCAATAAATAGCTGTATCTTTTTATGCTGGAGTCTGCCTGGGGTGATTATTTTTGCTTTAAGTCATTGGCTGTGCTCTGGTTCCTGCATCTCTACATTGGACTATCTTCACTCTCAGATTGCACGCCGTGGATGTTTTGGCAGTGGAAGTGCTCCCCAAGGATACAGGTAATGTGCCATAGTGTCATGTAATTATTCCTGTGATATTCGACTACTGTTGCTTATATTAATTAATATTTGGGTTATACTAGTGTGCCATTATTTGTGGTTATCAAGCGGATACCACTAGACACAAGGTCCCATCTATTTTATTCCATCAATGGCCTTATAAAAAATGGACACTATACAAGCATCCTGACGTTCATTGGACTCAGTAATATAAATGATTACTAGTCACACTTGATATTTTGAAGCAACACAGTAACTACTATTGAATATACAGTGGCGACCAACTTTATTCTAACTCGGCTAGCTCCGGGAATTTCAGAATATCCCGGTGATGTGCGGTTTTTTGTCGTTTTCTCCCTGGGTGTATTGCGTTATTTTCGCGGCTGTGATTTAAGCATTTTATTCCCGCTGGCTGCAATAATGCAATGCCGTGTAAAAACGCATGGGGGCGTTTGTGAGCTGTTGTATTTGAAGCCGAGAAACTCATGAATTGTAATGCAGTATATTCTGTGTGTGAATTTTTTTTATTGTGGGTAGCGGGGGTGGGTGAATGGGGTATTAGCCCCACCGGAGGTTGTTTAGGGCTTGCGGGGGGTAGCGGGTGCACTTAACCCCTTCATGACCGTAGCGGTATTAACTGCTACGGTCGTGAGGGGTTATGTGCACCCGCAACCCCCCCGCAAGTCCTAAACTCACACCAAGGGCCAAATACCCCCTTCACCCACCCCCACTACCCACAATAAAAAAAATTCACGCACAGCAGCCCCACAATTAATAAATAAATCTAAATAAATAAATAAATACATGAATATAAATAAATATATATATGTATATATATATAACAACAATCCATATATATATATATATATATATATATATATACAGTATATACACACACATGATGAACCAATATACAAATAAATGTAGAAGGGTTATCAAAACCATACTGTACTACAAATAACACTTCTGCATACAGACACACTACATTACAATGAATTTCCTTTAATAATCCTAACTGATCTTACAATCTAAATGATCAAATGCCAATGAAAAACCTCACATTTCAATCAATACATTGCATTTTCATTGTATTTATGATGCATAAAATCTATGCACCATATACATTCTGCAAATGAATGTGAACAATATCATTGCAAGCTAAATACAAATACTGTACCTCCAAACAAGTCAACTATTTTAACCAATCAAGTAAACAAAAATCAATATATAAGTACCAACCAGAAAACAAAATTTAAAACCAAGGCTAACCCTTACAATACCAAGGATTACATCTATCTAATTATAAAAAACATTATACTGTACACACATTGAAGCATTGCAATAAACAACATACAGTACAGTACATCCCCTGTATCTCCCTGCCTTGAGTGTAATCTGTGTAAAGGCCCCTCCCCCTAATGTTTCTGTTAAATCTCCCTGCCTTGAGTGTAATCTGTTTAAAGCCCCCTCCCCCCTAATGTTTCTGTTAAATCTCCCTGCCTTGAGTGTAATCTGTATAAAGCCACCTCCCCCTAATGTGTCTGTTAAATCTCCCTGCCTGTGTTGCTGTGAGTTCAGTTTATGTAAATGTGGGGAGGGGGAGGGGGTTATAACCCCACCTCCTTGACTGTGATCTGTGTAAAGCCCCCTCCCCCTAATGTGTCTATTAAATCTCCCTGCCTGTGTTGCTGTGAGTGCAGTTTATGTAAATGTGGGGAGGGGGACCCAATGTGCATACTGTGAGGTCTAACCACCCTCACCCACTACCCACATACCGTTACCCCCCCCCCATCCTGGCCATGGCCCCTCCGCTTCTGCAAAACAGACACAAAAATTAAAACATCCAAAGTAATGTCCCCTAACCCCTTAATCACCATAGCGGTTATTAACCGCCACAGTCATTAAGGGGTTAACCCACCCTCACCCACCACTCAGGATGCCTACATAACCTCCCACACTAACCCCTCACCCCGTGAGGCCTAACCCCCCTCACCCACTACCCACAAGGGAGGCCTACACGCATACCGTTGGGGGAAACACCCCCCCCCCCACACCCACAGTACCCACAATGAAAACAACACAGTGACCCACAATAAACATCATTCTATTTATTAAATACATTACTCACCCCCTGTGCCCCCCCATAAATACATGATTTATTCTTTTACATACAGGGTTCATAACGCAGCCCCACGCGAGTCCCTGGTGGGCTGGCGGGGCACCTGGACAGACCTACAGTTTACCAGCAGCCCTTTTTACACAGGTTCTGGAGGCCTGCTGGTGGATCCCACCAGCACCATGGCCCCCAGGTGGTCCCCTTTGGGTCACCGTGGGCCACAATTGGGTCCCCACGGTAGGCCCAAGGATGTCTGGGAGCCCCGGGTCAGACCCACAGGTGTCTGCGGGGCCTCGGGTGGTTCCCACGGGGGTCTGGGGAACTCACGGGTGCTCACTACGGGTCCGCGGTGCCCCCACAGAAGTGGGACCACACATCATCATCCCCGCACCTACGGGTCGGCGGTGCCCCCACAGAAGTGGGACCACACAGCTTCATCCCCGCAGACTACGGGTCCGCGGTGCCCCCACAGATGTGAGGCCACCGCTTCATCCCCGCATGTGTCACACATGGAACCACCAGCCTGGTACCCGTGAGATACCTGAGGAAACCACAGGTGGTCTCCAGAGGTCTCACGCGGAACCACGGAACAAATCCTAAATGTAAAAAAAATAAACCTGGCCTATACATTCAATACATACACCCACCCCCCCCCCCCAAACACCTACAGTACAATAATGTGCAAAATAACTATTATCCAGAGATGGATAATAGATTAATTGCCCATTATTAAAAACATTAACTAGCATATTCAAATAAATAATAAAGTGCTACTGACCTCATCAAGAAGAAGTCTCCGTCGCCAGCAACATTCTTGTCTTGTCCACAAAATACATTGCCAAAACAAAGCCAATACATTGCAATTACATTCAGATATCAATTAACCCCTTAAACACCTTATCGGATAATAACCGCAAAGATAATTAAGGGGTTAAGCCACACTTGCCCGATACCCACCCTTCACCCATGAATTTGTACAGAGGCTTCATCATGCAACTATATATACAGTATATATATATATATATATATATATATATATATATATATATATATATATATTGTGACAGAAACCAGGGGTTGGTAATAAACTCCATATACAGGGCTCCCAGGATACTGAACAGTTTCTGTCCTGTCTAAGCTGAACAGGGCAGCCTCGTGGTACAGGCACTTCATTCCACAGTTTGTCTGCTGCCTGTTTTCTGTCACCTGTCATGCTGATTAGAGTTCAGGTATATAAGACCTGTTTCCTGTTTCCTCTGGGCCCCGCCCAAGAGCCTGGAAGGCTGCTGAACTGCAGAGGGGTGAGAAAGCCTCTTTCCCAAATCGCTTCATTCATTCTGTTAGTTTGTCTAAAGACTGCAAAGGTACTTATTTTGTTGGTGGAAGTGGATAAGCCACTTCCAACTCTGAGTCAGGGACATCTAAGTTTAAGTTATCGCTCAGACGAGCAGCTTTTTGTTTGGCTTTGTTTTCTGTTTAAACTGTGGCAGTCTCAGTGCCTGGGACTGAATAAACCAGGCATAGCCTGTTTAAAGGAACAGTACGTGACGTCTCATCATTTAACCTACCCTAAAAGACCGTGTTCTAACAGTCCCGGACAGACGGCGGAGCCCCGGAGTAAGCCGTTTGTCACATATGGTGGAGAATGCGGGCAGAACACTAAAAGGTCTGGGGGTTAAAGAACTTTAAAGAAAAAAAAAAAAAAAGGTTTTTTTTTCTCTCTCTCCAAACAAGATGGAAGACGTGGTGAGTGCGCTGGTACGCAATGTCGCTGTCCAGAGAGACGCGAATGAAGCCCTGCAACAGGCGAATGCAAACCAGCAAGAGACAAACCGCTTGCTGAAAGAGGAGCAACAGCGGTTCGCTCAGGGCTTACAGCAGGAACTCGAGATCCTGAGGGAGACTATCAGTAACCTTCCACTGGCAGCGGCAGCCCCAGTTCCGAAAATGACCAGGGCAAGCCACTACCTTCAGAAGATGGGACCCTCGGATGATGTGGAAGCCTATCTTCTCACGTTTGAACGCACGGCACAGAGAGAGGGATGGCCAGAAGCTGAGTGGGCTGGTCTAATCGCACCCTTCCTAAGCGGCGAACCCCAGAAGGCTTACTTTGATCTAGAGCCAGCCGAAGCTAACGTCTATGCAAAATTGAAGTTCGAGTTCCTCGCCCGCCTCGGCGTAACCACGGCTGTTCGCGCCCAAAGGTTTCACGCATGGTCCTTCACGATGGATAAAGCCACCCGAAGCCAGATGTATGACCTCATCCACCTCGCCCGGAAGTGGCTACAACCCGAGATCAACTCAGCAAGCCACATCGTGGAACGGTTGGTCATGGACCAGTTCTTGAGGAAACTTCCCTCTGCCTTACGCCATTGGGTCAGTCGGAGTGACCCCCACAATGCGGATGAGCTTGTGGCCCTCGTAGAAAGGTACAATGCAGCAGGAGAGCACCCGCAACCCACAGTCGTGGAGCAACCCCACTACCCGAGGTTCCAGGACTCTTCCAGAGACGGTAAAAGGGTACCGGGGTTAAGGGGAGCTGAAGAGCGGCGACCACCTTCACGCAGCACCAGCAACAGTGGTTCGCACACTAAGGGCAATAGCCAACATGGGGAGCCGGGAAAAGGCTCTAAGTGGGACACAGACTATGTACCTAAATGTGTAAATTGTCATGAGAGGGGCCACACAGCAAAAATCTGCCCACTAAATGAGGAGCCCATGCAATGCAACAGCGTGGAACCTTATTCGCTGTTGTCCCAATGTATGGGCCCTAGCCCAGAGGACCCCTTGAATAACCATCTGTGGGCATTTGTAAAGGTTAATGGTAAGAGGGTTCGGGCACTTCTTGACTCTGGGAGTATGGTCACACTAGTGTCCGAATACCTATTGCCCATTAAGAAGAAACAGGTAAACAGTTCACAAAGAGTGGCAATTTGTTGTATACATGGGGATAATCATGAATATTCCACTGTTGATGTTTTTTTTGAAACAGAATTTGGTTCTTTAGATTTCAAGGTGGGTGTTGTACCCAAACTGGCACATGATGTGTTAATAGGGACCGACTTTCCCCATTTTCTAAAAATGTGGTCCCCAGCTCAGAATAGCGCCCAGAGTTCAATAGCAGACCATAACGAAGTGTTAGAAGAAACAAATCCTTTCCCTTTTTCAGAAATGGAGGTTGACGAGGGCCCAAATAAGAAAGGGGAAAAGGAGGAGTGCTGTGAAATTCCCTTCCCCATCACTACTTTGGTAGGGAATACCCCAAATCAAGATGTTGATCAGGCACTTACCACCCCAGTACAGGATAAGACCCTCGCTGACCTAGAGGTCAGTCCTGGGAGTTTTAAGAAGGCCCAGTGGGATGACCCCACATTAGCGGTAGCAAGGGGAAATATACGGGACCAGAATAGTACTCATGGCCAACCAGATAGGTCACTTGCTTACCCCTACTTCGAGGTAGAGAACGACCTAGTATATCGGGTTGATAAAAGAAAATCAGTTACAACTAAACAATTGTTGGTACCACGGACATTCCGTAACGTAGTATTACACCTCGCACATAGTCATCCATTGGGGGGACACCTAGGGGTGGAAAAGACAAAAGAAAAGGTTCTCCGAAGCTTTTATTGGCCTGGGGTTCTGGCAGAAATTACAAACTATTGTTCCTCATGCCCAGAATGTCAGATCACCGCCCCGTTCAAAGCATACTGCAGCCCATTGGTACCCCTTCCCATAATAGAGGTACCATTTGACCGGATTGCTATGGATCTAGTAGGACCCCTAATAAAGTCTGCTAGGGGACATCAGCATATATTGGTAATATTAGATTATGCTACCCGATATCCGGAGGCAGTTCCCCTACGTAGCACCTCTGCTAAAAACATAGCAAAAGAGTTAGTACTTCTGTTTTCCCGGGTCGGAATTCCTAAAGAGATCTTATCTGACCAGGGAACACCATTTATGTCCCAAGTAACAAAAGAGCTATGTAAACTCCTAAAAATCAAGCATCTCAGAACCTCAGTCTATCATCCACAAACAGATGGTTTAGTGGAAAGGTTCAATAAAACCTTAAAGAGCATGTTACGCCGGGCGGTCGATAAGGATGGGAAAAACTGGGACTGTTTGTTACCATACCTGTTATTTGCCATTAGGGAAGTTCCCCAGTCATCCACAGGCTTCTCCCCGTTTGAACTATTGTATGGCCGACATCCAAGAGGCTTACTGGATATAGCCAAAGAAACTTGGGAACACGAGGTTACCCCTTACAGAAGTGTAATAGAGCATGTTGCCCAAATGCAGGACCGCATTGCTGCAGTCCTACCCATAGTGAGGGAACACATGGAGAAAGCTCAAGAAGCACAAAGGAATACGTATAATAAGGGTGCTAGGGTCAGAATTTTTTTTCCAGGTGATAGGGTACTAGTTCTGGTTCCCACCGTGGAGAGTAAATTCCTTGCTAAATGGCATGGGCCATATGAGGTTTTGGAAAGAGTGGGAGAAGTAAATTATAGGGTAAGGCAGCCAGGTAGGAGGAAACCTGAGCAAATTTACCATATAAACCTACTCAAGCCCTGGAAAGATAGAGAGGTCTTGTTAACCCTAGTACCCCCAGGTCCGTCAGAGAATCAAGAAACTGACCCAGAGGTTAGCATAGCTGAAACACTGTCCGTGCATCAGAAACGAGAGGTCCAGAGTTTAGTGAGAAGGAACAAAGAAATCTTCTCTACACAGCCAGGTAAAACTAACGTAATTAAACATGACATAGTCTCTGAACCGGGGGTCCGAGTTAACCTTAAACCGTACCGAATCCCAGAGGCCAAGAGAGAGGCTATAAGTTTAGAGGTTAAAAAAATGCTAAAACTAGGCGTAATTGAGGAATCCCAAAGTGGGTGGAACAGCCCTATAGTTTTAGTCCCAAAGCCAGACGGTACAAGAAGGTTTTGTAATGACTACCGGAAACTAAACGCGGTGTCAAAATTTGATACTTATCCTATGCCCAGGGTGGATGAACTTGTAGAGAGACTGGGCAAAGCCCGATATCTCACAACCCTAGACCTAACAAAAGGGTACTGGCAGGTTCCCCTCACAGAAAGGGCAAAAGAAAAAACAGCCTTCTCAACCCCAGACGGCCTCTTTCAATATAAGGTGCTGCCTTTTGGCTTACATGGAGCTCCCGCCACATTCCAAAGAATGATGGATAAAATTTTAAAACCACACGTTCGGTACGCTGCCGCCTACCTGGATGATGTGGTAATCCATAGTGAAGATTGGCAGTCCCACCTTCCAAAGGTCCAAGCTGTGCTCGACGCAGTTCGGTCTGCTGGACTAACTGCTAACCCCGCTAAATGCACTATTGGTCTGGAGGAGGCCAAGTATCTGGGGTATTCTATTGGTAGAGGGTTACTCAAACCACAAACACTCAAAGTAGAGGCGATACAAAATTGGCCAAGGCCAGTCACAAAAAAACAAGTAAGGACCTTTTTGGGGTTAATTGGCTACTATAGGAGGTTTATTCCCAATTTTGCAACTAAGGCAACCCCACTAACCGACCTCACAAAAGCAAGAGGACCGCTAATGGTAAAGTGGTCCCCCGAAGCCGAACAGGCCTTTAGAAGCCTGAAAGAAGCTCTCTGTGCCCAACCAGTGTTGGTCACACCTGACTTCTCCAAAGAGTTCGTAGTCCAAACCGACGCATCTGAGGTAGGGCTGGGGGCGGTACTCTCCCAGGAGTCTCAAGGGGAGGAGCACCCCATCCTTTATTTAAGTAGGAAACTAAATCCCCAGGAGAAAAATTACTCCATAGTCGAGAAAGAGTGTCTCGCAATAAAGTGGGCTGTAGAGACACTCAAGTATTATCTGTTGGGGAGAAAGTTCCGATTGGTCACAGATCATGCACCCCTTACCTGGATGTGTCAAAATAGGGAGAAGAACGCTAGGGTGACCAGGTGGTTCCTAAGCCTACAGCCCTTTAAATTTTCTGTGGAACACAGGTCGGGGCACAAACATGGCAATGCCGACGGGTTGTCAAGGATGCACTCCCTAATATCCATGGTCGCTCACCCCTCGAGGTCTGAGCTGGGGGGGAGGATATGTGACAGAAACCAGGGGTTGGTAATAAACTCCATATACAGGGCTCCCAGGATACTGAACAGTTTCTGTCCTGTCTAAGCTGAACAGGGCAGCCTCGTGGTACAGGCACTCCATTCCACAGTTTGTCTGCTGCCTGTTTTCTGTCACCTGTCATGCTGATTAGAGTTCAGGTATATAAGACCTGTTTCCTGTTTCCTCTGGGCCCCGCCCAAGAGCCTGGAAGGCTGCTGAACTGCAGAGGGGTGAGAAAGCCTCTTTCCCAAATCGCTTCATTCATTCTGTTAGTTTGTCTAAAGACTGCAAAGGTACTTATTTTGTTGGTGGAAGTGGATAAGCCACTTCCAACTCTGAGTCAGGGACATCTAAGTTTAAGTTATCGCTCAGACGAGCAGCTTTTTGTTTGGCTTTGTTTTCTGTTTAAACTGTGGCAGTCTCAGTGCCTGGGACTGAATAAACCAGGCATAGCCTGTTTAAAGGAACAGTACGTGACGTCTCATCATTTAACCTACCCTAAAAGACCGTGTTCTAACAGTCCCGGACAGACGGCGGAGCCCCGGAGTAAGCCGTTTGTCACAATATATATATATATATATATATATATATATATATATATATATATATATATATATATATATATCCAAAGAGAATGACCTAGGCGCAAATGGAGACAAGACAAATGGAGCCTCTCTTGCATTCCCAGTAAAATCAACCCCACACTGATGAGACCCATCAAGGTCAAAACAGCTGTCTGTGGGTGGTTTTCTGGGTATGCACCTTAACCCTGGCTGTGCTCAAAGCTGTGACCATGCAGCAAGCTTAAGCCTATAGGGAACCATGTTGAAAATGGTTATTGAGGCGAGAAGTGACACTGTGTGCTCATTTGCATGTCATTTCCCAGAATCCCTTGCTGCAGTGTAAGTGCTGTATGCTGGTTGATAATGGGAAAAAGCGGGGTTGCAGACCTGCCTAAGACATGCAGATGAGCATACAGCTATATTTGCATGTTTGCTTTCCTGTGGAGGGTTTTTGTCACTTTTTTTACTCACCATAACTTAACTCAGTATTATGGTTTATATATATATATCTTTATAGGGATTGTTGTTATATATATATATATATATATATATATATATATATATATATATATATATATATATATATATATATACAGTGGTCGACACATCACCAAACAATCTACTCGCCGAACAAAAAAATCTAATCGTCACCTAGTACCACACGTGTGCTTCTTGGGCCAATAGGAGCTCGCCACGATGTTAAATCCACTCGCCCGGGGCGTGCAAATGTATAGGTTTGTCGAACACTGTATATATATTTATATATATATATATATATATATATATATATATATATATATATACAGTGTTCGACAAACCTATACATTTGCTCACCCCGGGCGAGTGGATTTAACATCGTGGCGAGCTCCTATTGGCCCAAGCAGCATACGTTTGGTACTAGGTGGCGAGTAGATTTTTTTGTGTGGCGAGTAGATTTTTTGGTGATTTGTCAACCACTGTATATATATATATAAATACATATATATATTTATTTATATTCATGTATTTATTTATTTAGATTTATTTATTAATTGTGGGGCTGCTGTGCGTGAATTTTTTTTATTGTGGGTAGCGGGGGTGGGTGAAGGGGGTATTTGGCCCTTGGTGTGAGTGTAGGACTTGCGGGGGGTTGCGGGTGCACTTAACCCCTTCACGACCATAGCAGTTAATACCGCTACGGTCGTGAAGGGTTTAAGTGCACCCGCTACCCCCCCGCAAGCCCTAAACAACCACCATTGGGGCTAATACCCCCTTCACCCACCCCCGCTACCCACAATAAAAAAAATTCACACACAGCAGCAGCACAATTAATAAATAAATCTAAATAAATAAATACATGAATAGAAATAAATACATTTAAAATACATTTTTATTCATAGTGTAGATGTGCAGGGGGTCTCAGGAGCTGAAGCGCTTTGGTATTAGGTCTAGGGACCCCCTGCTTCCCGAGATACAGGCCACTTTTGGGGGTGCCGGTATCCCTCTGCTTGATTTACATGCCGCGGTCACCTGATCAGGACCTTTAAATGCAGTGGTATACCGGCACCTCATAAAGGGGCTTATATCTCAAGGAGCAGGGGTCCCCGGACCTGAAACCAACGCGGTTCAGCTCCGGAGACCCCCTGCACATGTACACTATGAATAAAAATGTATTTTAAATTTATTTATTTATATTCATGTATTTATTTATTTATTATGTGTGAATGTTATTTATTATGTGTGAATTTTTTTATTGTGGGTAGCGGGGGTGGGTGAAGGGGGTATTAGCCCCAACGATGGTTGTTTAGGGCTTGCGGGGGGGTAGCGGATGGGGTTAACCACTTCATGACCGTAGCGGTATTAACTGCTATGGCAGTGAAGGGGTTAAGTGCACCCGCAACCCCCCCGCAAGTCCTAAACTCACACCAAGGACCAAATACCCCCTTCACCCACCCCCGCTACCCACAATAAAGTGGGAATGGTTGGTAAACCCCTTCATTGCCTTAGCGGCTATCAGCTATGGCAATGAAGCAGCATTTCTGTATTTTTAATAATATTGTGCAGGAGCAGGGGGTCCCCGGAG
Source organism: Ascaphus truei (assembly GCF_040206685.1). Classification (NCBI taxonomy): domain Eukaryota; kingdom Metazoa; phylum Chordata; class Amphibia; order Anura; family Ascaphidae; genus Ascaphus; species Ascaphus truei. Next base: position 159,105,223 of record NC_134484.1, read on the forward strand.
TTTTGATTTCTGGCTCAGGGAACCCCCTGCTCACTGTACAATAATATTAAAAATACAGTCATGCTGCTTCGTTACCGTAGCAGATAGCCGCAAAGGTAAGGAATTAGTGTTTATTTATATATGTGTTTTATTCATACTGTAGATTTGCAGAGGGTCTCCGGAGCTGAACCGCTGTGGTTTTAGGTCTGGGGACCCCCTGCTCCCGAGATACAGGCCCCTTTAGGGGGTGCCGGTATCCCTCTGCTTGGATTACATGCCGCGGTCACGTGATCGGGACCTTTAAATGCAGAGGGATACCGGCACCTCATAAAGGGGCCTGTATCTCGAGAAGCAGGGGATCCCCCGACCTGAAACTAATGCGGTTCAGCTCCGGAGACCCCCTGCACATGTACACTATGAATAAAAATGTATTTTAAATCATTTTTAATGTGCCGATGTTTGCGCAGAGAGAGCAGTGGTTCTCTCTCTGCTGCAAACACATCTCGCCAGGGGACGGCCTATAGTATCATTGATGTGCATATACAGTACTGTATGTGTACAGTACTGTATGTTAGGGGTTATAGGGGTTGTTGTTATCCAGGATATATATATATAT